>NC_133651.1:229681747-229981747 GCF_009905375.1 Apium graveolens | reverse complement strand
CAACCAAGCCAACCAAATTCATTCTTCATCAAAATCAAAAAAGAAAACCAAGGCATTGTTCATCTTTTGCTCTTGGCTTTTTGACTTTTTAAAGGGCAAGATTTCAAAATCAAAGATCCAAGCTTCCTAAATTGGTGAGTTAATTCCCTAATCATCTTTATGCTTAGTTAGGGCTATATCATGAGTTTAAGCCATCAATTCCTTCTCAATCTTCTTCATTTAATCAAAGAAGAAGACAATGAATAGTGTTTTCAAGTTTTTAACTTGAATTTTTTCTTGTTTTCCTTGAAGATCCAAGCATTCCTAAGACTTCTCAAAGCTTCTTAAGGCTTCCTAGCTCTTCCCACCACTTCAAGGAAGGTATATCATCTCCAAACCCTAGATTCCTATGTATTATAAGATGATTTTGATTAGTAGGGTGATATTGTAGCTTGATGTTTGTGATTTAGAGTTTGGGATTGAAATGGTATTGAATCGGATTGGTAAATCTTGTTGTTTGGTTAAAAGAATGTAGTATAGTTAAATTCAAGCATAGGCATAAGTATGAATGTTAAAATTTAATTGGTTGGGGTTGTTATGATGTGATAAGGATGGATGTTGGTTGTATGTTGGATTGAGGTTGAATTGGGTTGGTTTTGAATGGTTTTAAATTGGGAAATCGCGTAAACATAGCCGTCGTAACGTCCGATTTTCTTTAGACTGTTTTTGTGCATAACATTAGGACCCGAGAACTCCCTGCTAGATTATGACCACTGCCATGTTTAGATAGTTCGCGTTACGAGCTTCGTTTTGATATGTAGTTCGTTCGATTCCGATGCACGGTTTAGGAGAAACGACCGTTTCAAGTAACGGCGTTTCGCGAACGAAACTTTTCCCCTCGCCTTACTTTGAAACATAGGTTAAAGACCAAAAAGGGTTAATTGAGGTATGAAACATTTATGGTAAGTGTGTTAGACAGTTGGTAAGACACTCGCGAAGGAATCGCCATAAAACTCGTAAAGGTTAAATTATTAAAAATGGTGGAGCCGAGGGTACCCGAGTGACTTAAGCGAATCAGTGAGCGCAAAACAAGCGTTAGAGTCTAAGTTAGTTAAAGTATAGATTTACAAGTGATTTTTGTTTAATTCCAACTTACTTGTTGTTTATAGGTTACCAGACTCGTCCCGAGCCTTTTATCATCCCAAGTCGCTCAGGCAAGTTTTTCTACCCGTTATACTGTTGTTGTGATGTATATGTGTATATGCATTATCTTGCGATAGATGCAAGTTGTTTAATTAGAAAATGTTGTTATATATTGAAGCATGCTGCTATGGTATATATATATATATGCATGCCTGTTTCGTATTCTTTCCATATATAATTGTTGATAATAACTATGCTAGAGGATAGCGGTAATTTGCATATACCCTTATTATAGGGACCCAAAAGGTGAAAACATTTTCTAAAACCGGGAGTCGAGGATCCCGAGTAGATTCTGTATATATATATATATAAATTATTTATATATATATATGGTCATAGTTTTCAGAACTATTAATGGAATAAGATTTATTCGATAACTTTATTTTATTTTATTGAATATTATTTCGAATATTATTCGAGGGCTTATGACTCTTTTATATTATTATTGGATATTACTTGGATATTCATTTGAGGATGTATGACTCCTTTATTTCATGAATATTATTTGTAGTATTCATTCGAGGTATTATGACTCCGCTTATTACTTACTAATATTCTTTATTGTATTAAAGAATAAGGTGTCGATAATCAAACTTATTTTTGATTATTCAAATAAAGATAGTACTTTCGTATAAGTATATCTTTGGCTATTTAATACTCGTTTCACGTATAAGTTTTAATACTTCTACTTCAATTATTTTTATAAAGATTATTCTTTATGGGAATATTATTTAAATAATAATATTCAGACATTTTCTAAATATACTGGGGACTGATTTACTTCATTAAATCAGCTTTACTCCAAACACTCTTTAAAGTGTTTTCGAGTCTTCAAAATGATTTTTTTAAAACTTAGAGTGGATCCCAAAACTCATTTTATATTTAAGATCTTCCTTTTTAAGGGGATTTAAATACTCGCTCAAAACCTGAGGGATCCGGCTCTATGGTGTATTTTATATTCGCAACAAGGTTGCATTTTTGGTAAATGAATTGATTACTTACCCAACGTTCGGGAAGTAAGTCCATCTATTGAGTCGGCATAAGCAACATAGGCTCAGTGGGCGTCCATGATAGTGTAAGTGGCTCAGTGGGAGTAGATCAAATGCATAAGTGGCTGAGTGGTAGTCCAGCATAAGGTGCTATTGCGACCAGGGTGATGACCAGTGGGGAATTCGTCCATCTACTAGTAGAAAATGTTACTTATTGGTATCTTTGCCTGATCAGCGAGATACCTGGTTTATGACAAAATTCTTTTCCTTTCCCAAAATTTATTGGATGTTTCAAACTCTGTTCATACTTTACATGATAGAGGTTTTCAGGAAATGTATAAAGAAGATGTATATGTGGATATATATATATATCAGAACTTAATGAAGTATATCATAACTTCATTTCCTCTAATAATATTTCAAAGGTTTAATCTATTCAAAACTTGTCTTGTAGTCTCATCTATGTGATGAACTGGTAAAAGCTCATTATACTTTGAACAGTGGTAGTTCAAGTAGCTTTATAAATGATATAAGTGTAGTGAAGTATTTGGTAACTTCATCCCTTGTTTTTACTTATATCTAGTAAGTAATTATCTTACACTTGATAAAAGATTCTAGTAAGTATTCATTTAGATACTTATATTATTGTTATCACTTTATACTATCTTGCGAGCTGTAAGGCTCACTCTTGCTTTATTTCTTCATCACACAACAACAGTTAGGAAAGATGGCCAGACTCCAGCAGACCCAGCGCAAGCGCGTGGGAAGCGTCCCGCGTCTTCCCGATGATGTTGTAGCTGCTATAGCTGCAGAGGTAGATCTATTGGTAGATCAGGCACTCTACTTTTGAGAATCAAATTATGTATAATTATAACTTGTGGCAGATAATGGCAATTAACTGTAAATTTATCAAGTAATCATTTTTGGGTTGTAATAACTTTTAAATTGTGGATTCAAAGACTTGTACTTGTTTCAATTTCATCTCTGAGACTATAACGGGTTGTGGTGTGTGTTAGTGTGGGGTCACAGCATAAGGATATTATTATTAATTAAGTGAAGTGATATTGTGGAAAGAAAGACCGTGACGACCCGGATCCCCGACCCCGGATCTGGGGGTGTTACAGAAATGGTATCTGAGCTAAGCGTTATAAACCTCAGAGATGATGCGTCGATATAATAATAAACTCACAAAGATAATAAGAACTCTTGCCAAGTTCATGGTCGGACTACTTAAAGTAGTGCTGACAGTTAAAACCCTTACGGGAACCCTTATAGGTATCATGATAGTAACTTAGCTCGTTTAATGTGTAGGCGCCTGAGATAGAGGACCCTGAGATGTTCGAGCGTGAGCATGATGAGGCACTGCTAGATGTTGAGGATCAGGAGGAGCCTGAGATGGAGGAGGATGAGGAGGACCCCTCAGAGGAGTCAGAGACGGAGGTCATTGCTATTTCAGATGAGGAGGACCCCTCAGAGGAGTCAGAGATAGAGGTTATTGCTATTCCAGATGAGGAGGACCCGGATGAGGTCCCAGTAGCTGAGGAGCGTGTTGGACCTATGGTAGTGTATGCTGGTACCCCATTACCCACACTTTCGGTGGTCAGAGCCCCTACCCCTCCACCACTATCCTGGATCCCCTATGATGACAGCTCAGAGACCCATACTTCCGAGCCTAGGTAGACCGAGGAGGCACCCTCAGCGGCTCCAGATTCACCACCTCTTGACCCTGCCCACAGGCAGTCTTCGTTAGCTCATGGATATGTTCAGGATGTTCTGAGGACCCGAGTGGCTGTTGCCGAGGCCCGACTGGATGAGGCCAGGAGGTAGTTGGATGCAGAGAGGGCGGGTAGGCGTACCCGAGCTTATGAGACTAGGGCTTCTATACCCCGATCCTTGAGGAGTGAGCTTGCGGGGATATAGCTCACATCCCGAGCGAGGCTCAGATCGCTCCAGGGGGACAGGCATGGTAGGATCTCCAGGAGGCAGGCCGACTATATCTTCCGTCGTGCGATGGAAAGGGTATGAGAGCTGACCCGCTCCGGTGTATGATTCAGGATTGATGATGGAATAGTCTAGTTGTCTAGTTAGCCGAGGCCTTAGTAAGAGCCAATTTTCCGGGATAGTTGACTTGTATATAGCATCCCTTTTTCTGACTAGACAGATAGACTCTTGTGTATCACTTTTGGGACAGATGACTGTAGCACTGTTGTACTTTTGACCAGATCAAACTATGTATTTCTCACATTATGTATATATTTGTTTCCTTCGGTTCAGTTCATTAGTGACGGGATCACTGTTTTTATCATTATTATTACTGCACTTCGTATTAGAACTTTCTTAAAATAATAGAATTGCGATATACGTTCTCCCCATTATAAGAGCTGTGCAAGGCACAATGTTGTATATGATTGTGACCTAACGTTGAATTTCCCAATAAATTTTTTTTATTATCAGAATCATGCCGCCAAGAAAGATTGGAACTAGGGCGAACCCTGGATCTGAGGACTAGGGAAGCCATAACCAGGATGATAGGAACCAGGAACACAGTGAAGAGGAAGATGAGGATTATGTGGAACAGGATGACTCCCTGTATGAAGAGGAAGAGGAAACATATGATGTTGAGGGATTTGAGATAGAGGCTGAAGAAGGAGAAACCGAGGTTGAGCAACCAGTACCAAACCCAGGCATGGATCCCATGGGCCAGTTCATGCAACTCCTAAGGCAGAACTTGGAACGTCAACCCAACCCACCCCCTCAAGGAAATAACAATACTGTGGCAAACTCTTTCAGGGCTTTTAAGTCCCTTAAGCCCCCTGAGTTCCACGGATCAGCCGACCCAGTTGAGGCAAGGGCATGGTTAAAGGAAATGGAGAAATCTTTTGAGATTTTGAGTACCGATGAGGCACAGAAGACTGTATTTGCTACCTACCTTCTGAAAGGAGAAGCTAACTACTGGTGGGAGGCCAAAAAAAACATGGAGACAGATGCTATTATAACCTGGGAGAGATTTAGTCAGTTGTTTCTGGGAAAGTATTTCCTGAGGTTTATGGAAAACCAGATGGAGCTCAAGTTCTTGGAGCTAAAGCAGAATAACTTGTTTGTAGCAGAGTACGAAGCGAAATTTACTGAGTTATCAAGGTTTGTGCCGGAGTTTGTGAGCACCGAGGAAAAGAAAGCTAGGAGGTTTTAGCAGGGACTGAAACCGTGGATTCAGAATAGGGTGGCAATCCTTGAGCTTACGGACTATGCCACTCTGGTGCAAAAGGCAACGATTGTAGAAGTCGGAAGTGAACAGATGCAGAAGGAAAGAGAGAAGAAAGGAATAAAGAGGAAAAGTATGAGCATGGGTGGAGGTTCCGCAGGAAGGAGCTTCCCAACTAGATTTAATCGAGGAGCAGTGTCCCTACCAGGAAGGAACACTGGGTTTAAGCGGCCAATGAGTGTGAGTGTGAGCCAGGGCGGCCAGAAATCAAGAATGTCCTATTCCAACCAGTCTCGACCCCCATTGCCAGCCTGTAACATATGTGGAAGGAATCACACTGGGGAGTGTAAAGGAAAGCCAGTAACCTGCTTTAAGTGCGGTCGGGAAGGCCACTATTCAACTAAGTGCCCATCATCAATCCCTGCCGTCATTCCAACCACCACTTGTCATCAGTGTGGACGCCCAGGTCATTGGAAGAGGGAATGCCCAATGAACAAACCAGCAGTTTCGGGAGCAAGCATGGCTGCTTCTAATAAGCCACCTACTGCAAGGACTTTCAACATGACAGTCCAGGATGCTATGAAAGATTCAGATGTGATAGCAGGTACCCTTTCTCTAAATTCAGTCAGTGCAAAGGTTTTATTTGATTCGGGAGCAACTAAATCTTTTATATCAAAGGACTTTGCGCGTAAGCTAAGACTTAAGGCTGAACCCTTGATAGAACCCTTGCAAGTAGAAATAGCCAATCATGAAATTATTCCTGTTAACCAGATTCACCCCGCCTGTGAGATAGGCATAGGGGAGCAATCCTTTAGTGTTGATCTGATTCCTTTTAAATTAGGGGAGTTTGATGTAATTTTGGGAATGGACTGGCTATCTAGCAATGATGCTCAGATAGACTGTAAAGGGAAGAAAGTTAAGTTAAATATCCCTGGGAAGAAAGAAGTTATATTTAGAGGAAAGAGGCAGACGCAGAGATTTTTGACTATGGCCCAGGCCAGAAGGATGCTACGAAAAGGAAGTGAGGCCTACCTAGCCTATGTGGTGGACACGCAGAAGGAGGTGCCCAACTTACAAGATATTCCAGTAGTCAACGAATATGAAGATATATTCCCACAAGACCTTCCGGGATTACCACCCGATAGAGTGATTGAATTTGCTATTGAGTTGGCCCCGGGGACGGCGCCAGTTTCAAAAGCACCTTACCGGTTAGCCCCGTTAGAAATGAAGGAATTAGCTATCCAATTGCAGGAACTCTTGGATAAGGGTATGATAAGACCCAGTGTGTCTCCGTGGGGAGCACCAGTTTTATTTGTTAAGAAGAAAGATGGGAGTATGAGGCTTTGCATCGACTATCGAGAGTTGAACAAGCTAACCATAAAGAACAGGTACCCATTACCTAGAATAGACGATCTGTTCGACCAGCTAAAGGATGCTGTTTATTTTTCCAAGATCGACCTGAGAACTGGATATCACCAACTAAAGATTAAACCCGAAGATATTTCCAAGACAGCGTTCCGTACCAGATATGGGCATTATGAGTTCTTGGTAATGTCCTTTGGATTAACCAACGCCCCAGCGGCTTTCATGGATTTAATGAATAGAGTATTTAAGAAGTTCTTGGACAAGTGTGTGATAGTTTTTATTGATGACATTTTAATCTACTCAAGGACTGAGGCAGAACATGCAGAGCATTTGAGGATAGCTCTAGGAATACTCAGAGAGGAGCAGTTGTATGCCAAATTCTCGAAGTGTGAATTCTGGCAGAAGGAAGTACAGTTTTTAGGACATATGATCAATAAAGGCGGTCTCAAATTGGGAAAGGCCAACCACACCCACAGAGGTAAGGAGTTTTATAGAATTGGCCGGCTACTATCGTAGATTTGTACAGGACTTTGCGAAGATCGCAGCCCCTTTGACACGACTTACTCGTAAGACATAGAAGTTTAAATGGACGGAGAGATGCGAGAACAGTTTTCAGGAATTAAAGAAAAGGTTGATAACGGCTCCGGTATTGGCATTGCCAGACGAAAAATGAGATTTTGTGATATATAGTGACGCGTCGCACAAAGGATTAGGATGTGTGCTTATGCAGCACGGTAAAGTGATTGTGTATGCGTCGAGATAATTGAAGGAATACGAGGTTAGATATCCTACTCATGACCTTGAGCTCGCGGCAATAGTATTTGCCTTAAAAATTTGGAGGCACTACTTGTATGGAGAGAAGTGCGAGATTTTCACAGACCATAAGATCCTCAAGTACATATTTACGCAGAAAGAGCTCAACATGCGCCAGAGGAGATGGTTAGAACTAATCAAGGACTATGATTGTGAGATTCTCTATCATCCAGGGAAAGCCAATGTGGTGGCTGATGCCCTTAGTAGAAAGGAAAGAGTCAAAATGATAACGACTTCGGAAGAATTGATAAGGGATTTTGAGAGAATGGAAATAGAAGTAAAGGTAACCGGAACTGAAAAGCTTTTTGAGATCTCAATGCAGCCAGAGTTATTGGAAAAGATCAGATTGTGTCAAGAGAAAATAATGAATGAAGGCAGAGAGTCAATGACTGGAGAGAAGATCCATACTGAGAAAGATAATAAAGGGATAATGAGGTACTCCTACCGGATTTGGGTTCCGAATGTTCAAGAGCTTAAAGATGAGATATTGGATGAAAGCCATAGTTCAAGGTATTCCATTCACCCGGGAAGTACCAAGATGTATAGGGATTTGAAGGAATATTACTGGTGGCCCAACATGAAGAGGGACGTCGCAGAATGGGTAAGCAAATGTTTGACTTGCCAAAGGGTAAAGGCAGAGCACCAGAGACCCAGTGGACTCTTACGACCCCTGGAGATTCCCGAATGGAAATGGGAACATATAGCGATGGATTTTGTTGTAGGCTTGCCACGGACGAAAGCGAATCACGACGCCATTTGGGTAATTATAGACCGACTGACAAAGTCAGCTCATTTCATTCCTATCAATGAGAGATACACAGTCGATAGACTGGTGGACATTTACCTTAAGGAAATAGTAACGCGACATGGAGTCCCAGCGTCCATTGTCTCAGACCGAGACCCCAGGTTCAACTCCAGATTTTGGAGGAGCTTTCAGGAATGTGCGGGGACCAAGTTAAATATGAGTACCGCGTACCATCCCCAGACGGATGGGCAGAGTGAAAGGACCATCCAGACACTAGAGGATATGTTGAGAGTCTGTGAAATAGACTTTAAAGGGAGTTGGGATGATCACTTGCCGTTGATCGAGTTTTCTTATAACAATAGCTTTCATGCTAGCATCAGAATGCCGCCTTATGAGGCCCTGTATGGAAGAAGGTGTCGATCTCCCTTATACTGGGATGAAGTAGGAGAGCGGAAGATGCTCGGACCCGAAGTGGTCCAAAGGACCAAAGATATAGTGGATCTTATCAGAGGGCGACTTGTAGCAGCCCAAGACAGACAGAAGAAATATGTAGACCTAGCTCGAAAGGACAAGGAATATGAAGTAGGGGACTTAGTACTGCTAAAGGTATCCCCTTGGAAGGGATTAATGAGGTTCGGAAGGAAAGGAAAACTAAGCCCAATATACATTGGACCTTTTGAGATATTAAGACGGATTGGAAAGTTAGCTTACGAGCTAGCCTTACCCCCTAACTTGCAACAAGTTCATAATGTGTTCCATGTGTCAATGCTAAGGAAGTATCATCGGGATGCCAGACACATAGTGGAGTACGAGCAGGTGGATATGCAGCCAGATCTAACTTACGTGGAGAAGCCAGTAAGGATTATAGATAAGAAGGAGCAGGTGCTTCGGAACAAAGTAATCAAGCTAGTCAGAGTACTATGGCAGAATCATAATGTGGAAGAATCAACTTGGGAACTATAGAGCACAATGCTAGAAAAGTACCCCCATTTGTTTTCTATTTGATTCCGGGGTGGAATCCTTTTAAGGAGGGGAGACTGTAATAACCCCCAAAAATTTCAACTTTTTGTAACCCTGGTGAATAGTGTTTTAGCTGAACGAGAAAACTTTTCATGCCACACCATGTAGGGGTTCTATTATGGATATTCTGAGATTTTTTTAGTACTCTATATGGTATATGAGTGTATGTAAAGATCGCCAGAATCCAATTCCGAACACTTTGGTTTTTCCCGGAAATACCCTAGATGCGGAAAGAATTGAGTATAAGGTAACAGGATAAAAAGGATTTAAATTAAAGGATTATAATAGAGGATCATAAAAAGGAATATAATGTATTGAGAAAGGTTAAGGGAACCAAAGTAATAAGATCCCGGGTATGATCCTTCAAACGATAAACGAGAATGAAAGTTAAGTGAACCGTATAACAGATCAGCGGTCATTAGGCAAACGATTAGGAAGTTAATCAAAGGGATTAGAGAGAGTGATGTCACCCAACCAATGAGAAGAGGACAAGGAGGGAAGGATGACATCACCACATGACATGGGCATGACATGGGAAGGAAGGAGATGTGGTGGCTTTTTAACCACACAAAATTAAGGGCAACAAGGTAATTGACTAAATCAAACACAAAAACAAATCAACCAAGCCAAGCAAATTCATTCTTCATCAAAATCAAAAAGAAAACCAAGGCATTGTTCATCTTTTGCTCTCGGCTTTTTGACTTTTTAAAGGGCAAGAATTTCAAAATCAAAGATCCAAGCTTCCTAAATTGGTGAGTTAATTCCCTAATCATCTTTATGCTTAGTTAGGGATATATCATGAGTTTAAGCCATCAATTCCTTCTCAATCTTCTTCATTTAATCAAAGAAGAAGACAATGAATAGTGTTTTCAAGTTTTTAACTTGAATTTTTTCTTGTTTTCCTTGAAGATCCAAGCATTCCTAAGTCTTCTCAAAGCTTCTTAAGGTTTCCTAGCTCTTCCCACCACTTCAAGGAAGGTATATCATCTCCAAACCCTAGATTCCTATGTATTATAAGATGATTTTGATTAGTAGGGTGATATTGTAGCTTGATGTTTGTGATTTAGAGTTTGGGATTGAAATGGTATTGAATCGGATTGGTAAATCTTGTTGTTTAGTTAAAAGAATGTAGTATAGTTAAATTCAAGCTTAGGCATAAGTATGAATGTTAAAATTGAATTGGTTGGGGTTGTTATGATGTGATAAGGATGGATGTTGGTTGTATGTTGGATTGAGGTTGAATTGGGTTGGTTTTGAATGGTTTTAAATTGGGAAATCGCGTAAACATAGCCGTCGTAACGTCCGATTTTCTTTAGACTATTTTTTTGCATAACATTAGGACCCGAGAACCCCCTGCTAGATTATGACCACTGCCATGTTTAGATAGTTCGCGTTACGAGCTTCGTTTTGATATGTAGTTCGTTCGATTCCGATGCACGGTTTAGGAGAAACGACCGTTTCAAGTAACGGCGTTTCACGAACGAAACTTTTCCCCTCGCCTTACTTTGAAACATAGGTTAAAGACCAAAAAGGGTTAATTGAGGTATGAAACATTTATGGTAAGTGTGTTAGACAGTTGGTAAGACACTCGCGAAGGAATCGCCTTAAAACTCATAAAGGTTAAATTATTAAAAATGGTGGAGCCGAGGGTACTCGAGTGACTTAAGTGAATCAGTAAGCGCAAAATAAGCGTTAGAGTATAAGTTAGTTAAAGTATAGATTTACAAGTGACTTTGGTTTAATTCCAACTTACTTGTTGTTTATAGGTTACCAGACTCGTCCCGAGCCTTTTATCACCCCAAGTCGCTCAGACAAGTTTTTCTACCCGTTATACTGTTGTTGTGATGTATATGTGTATATGCATTATCTTGCGATAGATGCATGTTAGTTAATTAGCAAATGTTGTTATATATTGAAGCATGCTGCTATGGTATATATATATGCATGCATGTTTCGTATTCTTTCCGTATATAATTGTTGATAATACCTATGCTAGAGGATAGCGGTAATTTGCATATACCCTTATTATAGGGACCCAAATGGTGAAAACATTTTCTAAAACCGGGAGTCGAGGATCCCGAGTAGATTCCGTATATATATATATATATATATTTATATATATATATGGTCATAGGTTTCAAAACTATTAATCGAATAAGATTTATTCGATAACTTTATTTTATTTTATTGAATATTATTTCGAATATTATTCGAGGGCTTATGACTCTTTTATATTATTATTGGATATTACTTGGATATTCATTTGAGGATGTATGACTCCTTTATTTCATGAATGTTATTTGTAGTATTCATTCGAGGTATTATGACTCCGCTTATTACTTATTAATATTCTTTATTGTATTAAAGAATAAGGTGTCGATAATCAAACTTATTTTTGATTATTCAAATAAAGATAGTACTTTTGTATAAGTATATCTTTGGTTATTTAATACTCGTTTCACGTATAAGTTTTAATACTTCTACTTCAATTATTTTTATAAAGATTATTCTTTATGGGAATATTATTTAAATAATAATATTCAAACATTTTCTAAATATACTGGGGACTGATTTACTTCATTAAATTACTCCAAACACTCTTTAAAGTGTTTTCGAGTCTTCAAAATGATTTTTTTAAAAGTTAGAGCGGATCCCAAAACTCATTTTATATTTAAGATCTTCCTTTTTAAGGGGATTTAAATACTCGCTCAAAACCTGAGGGATCCGGCTCTATGGTGTATTTTATATTCGCAACAAGGTTGCAGTTTTGGTAAATGAATTGATTACTTACCCAACATTCGGGAAGTAAGTCCATCTATTGAGTCGGCATAAGCAACATGGGCTCAGTGGGCGTCCATGATAGTGTAAGTGGCTCAGTGGGAGTCCATCAAATGCATAAGTGGCTGAGTGGTAGTCCAGCATAAGGTCCTATTGCGACCAGGGTGATGACCAGTGGGGAATTCGTCCATCTACTAGTAGAAAAGGTTACTTATTGGTATCTTTGCCTGATCAGCGAGATACCTGGTTTATGCCAAAATTCTTTTCCTTTCCCAAAATTTATTGGATGTTTCAAACTCTGTTCATACTTTACATGACAGAGGTTTTCAGGAAATGTATAAAGAAGATGTATATGTGGATATATATATATATATATCAGAACTTAATGAAGTATATCATAACTTCATTTCCTCTAATAATATTTCAAAGGTTTAATCTATTCAAAACTTGTCTTGTAGTCTCATCTATGTGATGTACTGGTAAAAGCTCATTATACTTTGAACAGTGGTAGTTCAAGTAGCTTTATAAATGATATAAGTGTAGTGAAGTATTTGGTAACTTCATCCCTTGTTTTTACTTATATCTAGTAAGTAATTATCTTACACTTGATAAAAGATTCTAGTAAGTATTCATTTAGATACTTATATTATTGTTATCACTTTATACTATCTTGCGAGCTGTAAGGCTCACTCTTGCTTTATTTCTTCATCACACAACAACAGTTAGGAAAGATGGCCAGACTCCAGCAGACCCAGCGCAAGCGCGTGGGAAGCATCCCGCGTCTTCCCGATGATGTTGTAGCTGCTATAGCTGCAGAAGTAGATCTATTGGTAGATCAGGCACTCTACTTTTGAGAATCAAATTATGTATAATTATAACTTGTGGCAGATAATGGCAATTAACTGTAAATTTATCAAGTAATCATTTTTGGGTTGTAATAACTTTTAAATTGTGGATTCAAAGACTTGTACTTGTTTCAATTTCATCTCTGAGACTATAACGGGTTGTGGTGTATGTTAGTGTGGGGTCACAGCATAAGGTTATTATTATTAATTAAGTGAAGTGATATTGTGGAAAGAAAGACCATGACGACCCGGATCCCCGACCCCGGATCTGGGGGTGTTACAATGACTACCCTTGTTTTCAGGCCTATAAACTCTGAAGGCTTTTGTTGACAATGAATATCCAACAAAAATGCCTTCATCAGCTTTTAGTTCAAATTTTGTAAGTTGTTCATGATGAGTTTTGAGAACAAAGCATTTGCAGCAAAAAATGTGAAAGTACTTCAAATTTGGCTTCTTTTCTTTCACCATTTCAAATGGTGTTTTACCATGCTTGTTGATCAATGTTGCATCTTATGTGAAGTAAGCAGTTTGCACAGCCTCAACCCAGAAGTAGATAGGCAATTTTGCTTCCTCAAGCATGGTCCTTGTAGCTTCTATGAGAGTTCTATTCTTTCTTTCAATAACTCCATTTTGTTGTGGAGTTCCAGGGGCAGAAAATTCATGTTTGATCCCCTTGTACTTGCAAAATTCTTCCATAGTGTTGTTCTTGAATTTAGTTCTATTATCACGTCTAATAATATTCACTTTGTGAGATGATCCTTTCTCCAGTTCTCTTACATGATCAAGAAGAATGGATGATGTCTCATACTTGGTGTACAGAAAGTACACCCAAGTGTAGCTTGGATATTCATCAACAATAACAAGTGCATACCTCTTCTTTGCAATAGACATTACATTTATTTGTCCAAAAAGATCAATATATGGAGCAAGTGATATGGTTCAAGAATTTAGGATTCGGTTTTACTCTTGAAAGATGTTTTCTTTTGTTTGGCTTTTTGACAAGAATTACATAAACCATCAGGAGTAAATACTGTATTGGGCAATCCTCTCATAAGATCTTTCTTCACAAGTTCATTGATGTTATTGAAGTTGAGATGAGAAAGTATTTTATTCAATTTCCAACTGTCTTCCACAGATGCTCTACTAAGTAGACATACTTCATAATTATTAATATTTATGGAGACCATTATTTCATATAAGTTACCATGTCTAACACCATGTTAGGTCACACACACTGTAGAGGGGGTGAATACAGTGTATAAATACAATCAAATCGAACTTTTATTATTTCAAGTAACAGAAAACAAACTTTATTGAAACAATAAACTATGTTACAGTATGGAACTGTTACCTCTCAGTGATGAACAAATATCACGAGAGCTGCTAGGGTTACAATGAATAATCTTCTCGAATATAATAACACTTATAGTGTAAACCCTATGTCTGTGTTTATATACTACACAATTACAAGATAATCACTAATTGATATGGAATATAATTCTGCTTCCTAAAATATATCAATCAGATATCTTTTCTTCCAAGTATTCTATTCTTCATAGAATTCCTTCTTCATGCATATCTCTTCTTATGTTTATCTTGATCTTCTTTCCTTTAATCAGCTACTATCCTTATCTGAACGTCCTTCAGCACTTAAGTTCTGATATCCATCTTCTGATGATTATCTCCTGATAATATAAGTACTGATATCCTTAAGTCCTGACTTCCAGTAAGTACTGATTTATCCTGTTTAAGTAAGATCTGAAACCTAAACATAAATCATATTAGCCATGACATTATCAAATATATCTAACAATCTCCCCCAACTTGTAAATTAGCATAATATACAAGTTTAACAGATATTTGATGATGTCAAAACATTAAGTACAAATGCATGAGAATTAGACTAGATAACTACAACTTACAGTCCTTAAATCATTACCAACATTTAACTTCTGATAACAGCTTCAGTCTGTACAAATATCATAATTTAATCAGTTGTAGATCTTGACTTGGCTTCATCTTCTGATCTCTCTGATGTCAGGAGTTGTTCTGAGATAGTTCTTCAACAAACATTTCTCAGCATATCTAAGTTCATCAATCATCCTCCTTTTAGCATCTTTAAGCTCTGTAGTATCTTCACCAATTTGAAAGATTGCAGCTCTGAGATCATTAATCTTAGCTTTTCTTATATCCTGATCCAGTCTGATCAAATATGCTTTATCAGACTTAAGATTGAATTCCACAGCCCTGTAACCTAGAAAGGTAGTTATTATCTTAGCAGTGTTGGACTTCATTTCAACTATATCACCCTTGTGATCTCTGTACTTTGGAACATATGTGCTGTCAGACTTAACAGAATAAAGCCTTTTCTGTCTCTAAATCTGATCCTTCAAATAGTTTGCAACACTTTCTGTTAATCTGTTATTCACTTGAAGTAAGAATAGTACATGCTCCAGTTCTTCAAAATACTTCAATGAAATGGCATTTTGCCTTATATGATAAACCCTACCATCTGTCATGAAGTACAATAAGATGTGTTCTTTCAAGTAGGTATGGTAGACCATTTGTACAGATTCCAGTTGATTCAATCTCTCAGGAGTTGCTCCAATACCTGGTTCACTCAAGGAAGTTGGATCATTGGTAGTGTTCTGTATTCTTCTTTCATCAGCACTTCCCAATCCAGTTTTATCTCTTGCTTCCTTTCCTGTAACTACTCTTGCTTCGAAACCACTTGTAGCAGTCTTCAAAGGTTGTCTGTTTTGCTTTAGTGAATCCTGGTAGGAGTGTCTTTGATCTATCTTCTGATGTCAAGTTAACTTGAGCTATGTCAGAGGTTACTTGCTTCTTTGAAATATCAGAACTTACAGTCTCTTGACTCTGAACAACTTGAGCCATATCAGAGGTTGTTTTAAGAACTTTTCTTGAAGTCAGAGCAAGATCATCCTTTTCATCAATGATTTCTTCATTCTCAGGAGGCACATAAACCTTGATAGGTTCACCAACTTTTTCTTTACCTTTGGATCTTGGATCTATCTGCGGTTGTGATTTAGCCAATGTTGCTTCAGTATTTGTCCTTTCTTTTATCACAATGCCTTTGAGTTTTGGAAGTGTCTTTTTACCAGAAGCTTCAGATTTAGATGTGACTTTTTCTGATTTAAGTCTGGCTTCTTCTTCCATTAAACTCTCCAAGTCCATTCCTGGATTTTCCTGAAGAAATAACTGTCTTGACATTTCTTCATCAAGATCTAAAAGTTCATCAGTACTTATCCTTTTACTAGTAGCAGAACTAATTCTTTTTCCAGCATCAGAACTTGTCCTGTGACTTGTGATTTCAACTTTTCTTGATGAGAAACCTCTACCTTGACTATGACCTCTACCCATTCTAGGGTTTCCTTGATCATCCTTTTCATCATCCTTCCCTTTCAGTGTCTTATCAGTCTTGCATTTAGACTTAATTACTTTCTCCCCCTTTTTGGCATCAGCAGGTAGTAGAAGAGAGACAAGCAATTCCACTGAGGCTTGGATTTCAGTAAGTTGAGATTGCTGAGAAGCTTGATTTTTCAAAATATCATCAATCTGAGCTTGTTGTTTCTCTTGAGTCATCTCAATATAAGCAATCCTGTCAAAGGTAGGTTTGAAGAACTTTTTCTTATCAATCTTTTGAACTAGTTCCTATTTGATGAATTCTTCCTGAATCTTGTGTAGCTCTGCATGAGTAGTTGAATGGAGACCTTGAAGATGTTTAGTACTCGATGCAGTGACTCTAAGCTGGGTTTTGAAATCATCAGAAATTAACATTTCATCAGCTTTTGTCAAGTGCTCAGCAAGATGCTTTGCAGTTGGAACACAGGAAACTGAGTTCCATTCCTTAGTCCACTCCTGTCCTGCAGGAGTTTCACTCCAAGGCACTGGTGCTTCTCTGGTAACAAACTTCTTAATAAGTTCAGATTTAAGAATAGTTTGTTGAGGAGCATGTCCTGAAGGACCTGCTTCATCAGTATCTGCTTGTAGAGCAGCATTACCAGTATCTCCAGCATTTGGAGCATCAGAACTTACAAAATCAGTATCTTCTGATAAAACAACAGTGTGAGTAGCAATGGAGGCTTCAGCATCCTCTAAGTACTGATTTGGTTCTAAGTTCTGATCAACAGCCATATCCTGATGCTCACCTAAATTCTAATCATCAGCATCTAGATGCAGAGAAGGTGTAGTAGATAACTCTGGAGTTTGAACAGCATCAGTAACAGGTGTGGTTAATGGATTAGTTGTTGTTGGAGCTTCTAAGAGAATTACTTCAGGCAAAACCAAGTTCTGGATATCAATATCAGCACTTGTGCCTGGATCAACAGGAGATACAGATTTTTGAACAGGAGACATAGATGGTGTGTTGACCTTTTCAGTAACAGCTTCCTGAGTTGGAGTTGATGGAGAAGTAGGGACTGGAGCAGATTCCTTTTCTTGTGAGATCAGAGATTCCTGATCCCCTTCCTTAGCTGCTGCTTCTTCATCATCTGAAACTGGCCTTTTTTCCCTCTGTTTCTTGTATCTCTTTGAAGATATTGATTCCTTGGGAGTGTCAGGAACAGTCATTCTTCTAAGCCTCTTGAGAAGCCTAGATCCCCCAATTCCAGAATCTTTCTGAGAAGTCACTTTCTCAGCTTCTTGGACAACAGGTTCTGATGTAGAAACCTGTTCCTCACTGCCATATTCATCTCTCAAAACAATCCTCCTTCTCTTCTGAGGTGTTTGAGGAACAGTCTTTGTCCTCTTAGGCTTGGAAGATGAAGGCTTCACAGGAGGTTCCGAGGATGAAGGTTGAACTGTTTGTGAAGTTGAGAGATATGATCTAAGATATTGCCTTAGTCTAGGTTGAGTAGTATGGGTGGTAGGTGCTGATGGTTGGTGTGGTGTGTGGGAGGTTGTTGTTGGTTGGACATCAGGATAAATAGATCTATAGGTATCAGGATCAGCATTTACTAAGATCTGTTTTACAGACTGAGGAATCTATAAAGGTCTAACCACTGGTTTCTTAGTGTCAGCATTTATCAGGTCATTAAAGTAACATTTTGCAACTTTAAAAGGTGGAGTTGAGGTACTGGTTAGTTGAGGTTCATCAGTACAAAAAGTATATATAAGTTGACAGAATCTAGAAAAGTAGACAACATTCCTATCCTCTGTCATCCTATCCCCAATAAAACCAATTATAGCCGTTGCAAAATCAAAATGAGTTTGGTTTAGAATGGTATACCCGATGTGCTGACTCATTATGGGGATGACATCAAAATTCGAACACTTGTTCCCAAAAGCTTTAGTGATGCAGTCGAAGAAGAAGCTCCATTCCCTTCTGATATGAGCCCGTTTCAACTGCCCAAGCTTTGCCAAACTCTGTTCATACCCCAAACTGGCCATTAACTCCTGAAGAGCTGATTCCTCTGGAATTGAAAAAGTACATCCTTCTGGGAGATATAGAGCCTTATATATTGTACCAGGAGTGACTGCATATGAAGAATCACCCACTTCGAAAACAATAATAGGAGTACCATTTGGACCACCATTATCAAAGTTTCCAGTCCTCCAAAGTGTCAGAACTTGTTGGCTTGAGAATACTGAAGGTTGAGTCAATGCATACCCGATTTCACTGTGTGCAAGAACGTCTTGCACAAAATGCAATTCAGATGGAGCTTCAGCATTATCAAGAATAGCAGCATAATTGTTTAGAACAAATTTAGCTTCGTCAATGATTAAATCCTTAGGTGCCATGAAAGTAATCGAGATGTGTAAGTGCCTGTTAGGTGTTTGATAGAATGTCTATATGAAAAACCAACGTTAGAGAGAAAAAAGAGAGTAAAAGCAAGTAGAGAGAAAAAGTATGAAAAGAAATAAAAGATTAAAAAATCCCCTCTCTGTCTAACTTAAAATTTAAAAAAAAATGTAACCGTTGGACACCTGTCAGACATGCAGTAAAAACGAATAGTTAATGGGCACGAGAAAACAGTAATCATTACTTACCCACTTGCAGTTTTTCAAGGAAAAACCGTTCCACTTACCCAATTATTCCATTAATCAAGGTGAAACAGTTTTAATTCAAAATTGAAACTGTTTCAACTTGATTTGATTTTGATGTGTGCAGGGAAACAGAAAGAATCTATGGTACTTGGATAGTGGTTGTTTAAGACACATGACCGGTGATTCTACCTTGCTCACAGAGTTCAAGGAGAGAGCTGGCCCAGGTATTACTTTTGGAGATGACATCAAGGGTTATACTGTAGGATATGGCTTGATTTCAAAAGACAATGTCATCATAGAGGAAGTTGCCTTAGTGGATGGTCTCAAGCACAATTTGTTGAGTATTAGCCAGCTTTATGATAAAGGCAATTCAATATCCTTCAACACAGAAGCCTGTGTTGTGACTAACAACAGGAGCAACAAAGTGGTTCTCACTGGTGTGAGAAAAGGAAATGTGTACCTAGCTGACTCCAACTCATCAAATGCAGAATCTGTTACTTGTCTTCTCAGCAAAGCAATTCAGGATGAGAGTTGGTTATGGAACAAGAAGCTATCCCATCTAAACTTCAAGACCATGAATGAGCTAGTAAAGAAAGAACTTGTTAGAGGCATTCCTCTAGTAGAGTTTTTTAAGGATGGATTGTGTGATGCCTGCCAAAAGGGAAAGCAGATTAAAACATCATTCAGAAAGAAACTTGATTCAACAATTGAAGAACCTTTGCAACTGCTTCACATGGATTTGTTTGGACCAGTCAATGTGATGTCCATTTCAAGGAAAAGATATTGCCTAGTAAAGATGAGGCTAGTGAAATCATCATCAATCACAGAAGGCAAGTCAATAATCATCCTAATTTCAAAGTGGGAAGAATCAGGAGTGACAATGGAACTGAGTTCAAGAATTTTGTCATGAAAGCATTTTGTGAAAAAAATGGAATTTTGCATGAATTTTCAGCAGCAAGAACTTCACAACAGAATGTAGTAGTGGAAAGGAAGAACAGATCACTTATTGAAGCTGCCAGGACAATGCTTGAAGAATCTAAATTGTCAACATATTTCTGGGCTGAAGCTGTAAATACTGCATGCTACAATCAGAATATTTCTCTGATCAATCAAGCAAAATGCATGACTCCCTATCAATTATTCACGAACAAGAAGCCAACTCTAAATTTTCTTCATGTCTTTGGCTTTAAGTGTTATATCTTGAGAATTCAAACTGATCAGAATGGGAAGTTTGATGCTAAAGCAGATGAAGGAATTTTTGTTGGATATGCTGTTGGTAAAGCATATAGAGTCTACAATCTAAGAACCAACATTATTGTGGAATCAATACATGTTGTATTTGATGATAAAAAGATTGTAGGACTACAAGATGGAGATTACCATGAGAGCCTCAAATTTGACAATGTGGAGATGGTTAGTGATGACAGTGAAGATGAAAGTGATCAAGAAATAGTATCAAAGGATAATGCAGAAAAATCCACTACCAATGAAGCACAAAATTCAACATCTGTCGAGTTGCATAATGCTTCATCCGTCGGGAGGCAATCTACGTTATCCGTCGGTAGATAACCAGCTTCATCTGTTGGAACTCTAAATTCACCATCCGTCGGGTTATCAAAAGAAGCTGGAAATCAGAATAGATCACCTATAGAAAGTTCCCCATTCTCAATTCAAAGATCCACAAACTCAGGGGGAGTTTTTAATAATCAAAACTCAATCACACATCAAGACAAAAATGAGGCCTCTTCATCTAAAGCTAATCTACCTCAACAAAGGTAATGGACAAAGGATCACCCCTTTGAGCTCATCATTGCTGATGTTTCTTCTAGAGTTCAAACCAGGAGAGCAACTCAAGAAGAATGTCTATACAACAGCTTTCTTTCCAAGGAAGAACCAAAGAAGGTAGAAGAAGCTTTTTTGGATCCTGATTGGATTTTAGCTATGCAGGAGGAGCTATACCAATTTGAAAGGAATAATGTATGGAAGCTGGTGCCCAATCCTAAAGGAAAGAATCTAATAGACACCAAATGGGTATTTAGAAACAAGATGGATGAAAATGGCATAGTAGTCAGGAACAAAGCTAGATTGATTGCTAAGGGCTATTGTCAACAAGAAGGAATAGATTTTGATGAAACATTTGCTCTTGTTGCAAGACTTGAAGCCATCAGAATCTTCTTAGCCTATGCAGCCCATGCCAATTTCAAGGTCTATCAAATAGATGTCAAAAGTGCCTTTCTGAATGGAGAATTGGAGGAGAAAGTATATGTCAGTCAACCTCCTGGTTTTGAAGATCCAAATTTTCCAGAACATGTCTATTATCTTTTGAAAGCACTTTATGGACTAAAGCAAGCACCTAGAGTCTGGTATGACACTTTATCAAAGTTCCTTTTGGAAAATCACTTCACAAGAGGTACTGTAGATAAAACTTTATTCTTTAGAAATGTTAATGGCTCTAGCATACTTGTTCAAATTTATGTAGATGATATTATTTTTGGCTCTACAGATGAGAAACTTTGCAAAAAAATTTCCAAATTGATGCAAAGTAAGTATGAAATGAGTATGATGGAAGAACTAACTTACTTTCTTGGTTTGCAAGTTAAGCAAGTTAGTGATGGAATATTCATTAGTCAAACTAAATACATTTTTGATCTTTTAAAGAAGTTTGATCTAATGGATTGCACATCTACAAAAACTCCCATGGCTACTGCAACTAAGTTTGAATTAAACACTACTGAAAAGTCTGTGGATATTTCAAGTTATAGGGGCATGGTTGGCTCACTTCTGTACTTAACAGCAAGTAGGCCAGATATAATGTTTGCTACATGTTTGTGTGCTAGATTTCAGGCTGACCCTAGAGAATCTCACTTAATAGCTATTAAGAGAATTTTCAGATATCTCAAGGTAACACCAAAACTTGGCATTTGGTACCCTAGAGATTCTGGTTTTGATCTAACTGGTTACTCAGATGCAGACTATGTAGGTTGTAGAATTGATAGAAAAAGTACAACAGGAACCTATCAATTTTTAGGAAACAAGCTTGTGTCCTGGTTCAGTAAAAAGCAAAATTTAGTTTCTACTTCTACAGCTGAAGCTGAATATATTGTTGCTGGCAGTTGTTGTGCACAGATTTTGTGGATAAAAAATCAATTGCTAGACTATGGTTTGCAAGTTGAAAGGATTCCTATTTTCTGTGATAACACAAGTGAAATTGCCATCACTGAAAATCCAGTACAACATTCAAGGACAAAGCACATAGACATCAAGTACCACTTCATAAGGGAACATGTAATGAATGGTACTGTGGAACTACATTTTGTTCCAAGTGAGAAGCAGCTTGCAGATATTTTTACCAAACCACTGGATGAATCCACTTTTTCAAGGTTAGTAAGTGAGTTAGGTATGCTCAATTATTCTTAAATCTTTATGAGATATTTTGCAAGTTGTAATGCATCCAGAAATTTAATTAATTTTTTCAGTCTTGGATGAAATTTTGGCTAAGTCAAAATTTACATCTCGACGGATGATCGTTATCCATCGAGTCTGATCATCCGTCGGAATACTATTTGCTAATAAAAGTCAATTATTTTTCTGGAATATTTTATCACTCGACGGATAACAGTTTATCCTCATCCGTCGAATTGTCTTAATCTTAGCCGTTAATTTCCTAAACATTATCCATCGAGTATACTTACAGTTTGTAAGCATAACACGACGAATAATTGATGGAATTTTTACAGTTTATTTTTAAAACGGCTATTTTAGGCAATTTTAATTGGCTACTTTATTTTACTTTTTTTTTTGGCAGTTATTTTTGAGATAATATAAAAGCCTGTTTCATTTCCATCGCTTTTCTTTTATCATTCTCAAATTATCTGCTCCAATTTATTTCTCTTTTAAAGCACTTACTCTCTCTCTGCAAGCTCTTATTCTCTAACAATGGTGCCTGTTGTCAAGATTATGTCTCAAACTGGGTTCATTTATGAGAAGAATAACTTCACAACCTTAGTGAACAAGGGGATTCAGCATTCTGGTGACTACCACAAAATGATGAATTTTGTGAAGAACTGCAAGCTTAATTATGCCATACTGGAATCACCCACCATCTTTTGTGAAGTTGTTGAAGAGATGTGGACCACTGCTTCATACAACTCAACTGATAAGACCATCACACTCACTATCAAAGGTAATGAATTCTGTATTAATAGTGATGTTATTAAAGCATATTTCAAGATTCCTGATAATAATGTGACCTCACCACACACAGACATTGATATAGTTAATATTCTTAATTCCATGAACTATGCTCTTTCTACTTCTAAGTTGAGTGACATTAGGAGATTGGGTCTGAGGAAGGAATGGAGTTTCATGTGTGATATAGTGACCAAGGTCTTTTATGGTAAAATCAGTAATTTTGACTCTGTTAATATTTCCATGCTTAACATGCTCTACATGCTAGTTACAGATAAGTACTTTAATTTTAGTGACCTTGTTCTGTTTGAGTTGGGTTTTAAATTAGGAGAGTTAAACAAGAGGGGTAAAAGTGTTTATTATGCTAGATTTTTCATGATGTTAGCTAACCACCTCTCTGAGGAAATTATGCTTGAGAATCCAAACAACAAATAAGATTGTTGGGTTCAAGAGAGAAGAATCATTGCGGATTTGAACAGGGCAAATCATCACAGAGAAGTGCCACTTTTCTATTTCCCTGTAATGGAAGCACCTCAGGTAATTGAGGTAAGTTCATCTATCCCTACTACTATTCCAACCTCACTAGTTTCTTTGAGTTCTAGTGTAGCTATGCCAACTGTGTCAATGATCCAACAGTTTCCTACCCAAGCTACCAAACCAACAAAAATTTCAAAATCCAAATCAAAGAAAGCCCCCTCTGGTATCTCTCAAAAGATGCCATTTGTAAAATCCACCCAAACAAAATAGGGGAGTGTGAAGGTGGGAAAGGTAGGTGAGGGACAGGGTGAACATAAAAGAAACCCTAAGGATAAGGATGGAGAGTTGAGTGGTTCCCAGCCTAGCCACACTACAGTTTCCCAACAAACTGCAGTGCTTAAAAAGGATAAAAGATCATTTCTAGTTGCATTCTCCCAAAAGGATGTAACTGTTGAACAAAGCTCTCAACCAAGAGCACATGACAAGAGGGTAAGGGACACTAGCTCACCCCAAACTTATGCCAGAAAGAAGAAATCCAAAAACCTTGAGGATGCACAGGGTACACACATTGTGCAAACTGGTGCTAAAGACACAATCACTGCACCTTCACAAATTCAGCTTGATGTGGCTCCAATAAATGTGGAGTCACAACCAAAATCTCTAATAATAGAAGCACCTCAAACACCAAATTCTCCTACAAATTCTCTGGATGTGGATATGATCAACACATCAATTCCTGATTCCCCTTCTTTAACTTTGTTGGGGAAGCCAAAATCTAATGCAAGTGAGCATCATCTTTTAGATGGTTTGTTGGCTCACTTGCTAATTCTTTCAGGAACTGTTGAATCATCTGTGCCCAAAATATCATCAATCAGCACAGAGTCCATAATAGTTTCTATTCCAAGTTCATTCATTTCTACTCTCTCGATGGATATTGCTCATCCGTCGAGTAGTGATTGTATCCCGACGGATAAGCTTAACAACAGTTATCCGTCGGACAGCAAAACTACTAACCCGATGGATATTACTCATCCGTCGAGTGTCTCTGCACAGTTTTAAACTTCATTTATATCAAGTGCAGAAGACTTAGTGGTTGTCCAATCACTCTTAGGATTGAGGGAAGAGAGTGTTATGAGTGAGAGTCTGGGTTGCTCCCAGGAAAAAGGAGAGGAAAAGAGTGAAACTATGCAATCCATTTCTTCAGGATTGGCAAAAGAGAGTGAAAGGAATCCCACCTTAGATGGTGAAGGTGAGGGTGTGAGGGTGGGGAGCCAGGGTGAGACCCTGATACAACAAAAGAGAGAACACGAGAGAAATGCAGGTACATGAGCTATAAGGATGGATGTCATTGCTAGTGAGTCAATGAATGTCCAGGATGTAGACATGGATGGACTATCTCAGCAACCTCAAGCTGTTATAGATTCCACCTCTCTTGATGCTGAGGCATTTACTCACCCTATTCCAGCTTATCAACTTCTAGTTGAAGAGGGAAATGACAATGCATAAAGGATGATCAATTTGGTGCATACCACTCAGTCAATGCTAAGAGCTAAGGATGCCATCACAGCTTTGCCTTCTACAGTTGGTGATGTGGATTATGAGACTGGTGGTTCAGCAGATTTCTTTGGTGATAAAGGTGGAGACAGTGAAGAAGAGTCATTGGACATAGGGGAGAAGTAGGTTTAAATTCTAGATCAGGAATGCCATCATGGGAATTTTAAAAGCACTGTGATGAGCACTACTTCAAGACAACCCTGATTCAACTAATCAATCAGACAAATACTGCTCTTCAAACCACTACAAATGCCAACACCAAGAAGCTCCTTCAAGCACATCTTGCTTCTCTGCAACTACAACAGATTCAAGGCTTCCAACATGCTAGAGATGTTAACACCATCAAGGCTGATACTGATGAGATGAAGAAGGCCATTTCAGACAAAATGGATTCTAAGCTTCCAGAAGCTATAATGCTTGGCATCAAGAGGCAACTAAGGAAAAATTATGATCTTGCAACAAAGATAGATGCTTTGGATACAAGAATGTCGTCTATGGAAGCATCTCTAACATCCATTCATCTTCATCAAGCCCAACAGATAGATTTACTTCAGAAACTGGTGGCTGCTCAAACCTCCTCCTCTACTCAACTTGATGATAACAAAAAGGGGGAGAAAGGACCAAGTGAGGGGGAGAAGCTTCAAATTCAAATCAGTAAAGTAATTGTGCCCACAATTACTTTCACCAAGCCACCAGTAACAAATAGTATAGATCTGATCAATGCAGCAGCAGTCAATTTAAGAGAAGCTGAAAAGGAGCAGTTGAAACCAATCAACTGGGAGAAAATTGATGAGGACAGACAAAGGAAGTTTGAGCTAGTAAAGGAGCCAGTAAAGTCAGTCATTCATCACTCTGAAGTCAAACAAATCTCTGTGAATGAAATGAGCATGAACTATCTGGAAAGAGGACAACCATCCTGCATCAAATCTCTAAAGGCTGACATTATTCTGAAGCCAAGGGTGAACTATCCAAAATCATCATTAAAGAACCCTTTGGATACAGTGTATGAGACACCTAAGCCTGATGAGAAGAAGCTTTTATCAAGGTCAATTGCCTTCTACAAGGATCCAGCTGATTCAGCTTTAAAAAGAAGAATTGCTAAAGTCTTCAGGAATGGGAAAGAAATTTGTGTGGTGGCGGGACATCCTCAATTTGCTCAAGCAAAGAGAGAAGAAAAAGCAAGATTGAAGCAGGAAAAGAAGCAAGCTATTCTAGATGCCAAATAGGCTAAACAAAAGAAAGAGCAAGCTGCTATCTTGGCCAAGCTACAAGCTGTGAAACCAACACAACAGATTCCTTCTCAGCCATCTGGAATCACTGAATCTCAAGATCCACAAAAGCAAGTTGAATCAGAATAGAAGAAATCTCCAAGATACAAGGAATTGGCCAAAAGAACCAAAAGGAAACTAGATTTTGTTGATAAGGAATTGAAGGATCAGTTTTCTAAGGAATCCACTTTAACTACAACTCAAACATCAAAACCCACTATGGTATTTGAAGATATCAAGGTGGTGGTTCCTTATAGGAATATTCATGGTGAACCTATTGTGCCTAAGGATGAACCAATAGACTGGGAGAGCCTACCAATTCCTGACTTCAATTTGCAAATCCTTAGCAAGCCAAAAAGAACAAAGTCAAGAGCAGTCAAGAAAGTGAAGTTGTCACCTCTCAAATCCAAATCTCTAGTCAAAGCTCAATTTAAAGTCAATAATGGAGATTACGTGTACTTATGTGGCATCAAAGAATTCTCTGATCTAAATCTCTATCTAGATGAACTAGAAGAAGTGAGAGGGATTGATGCATACAGAAACCTACCTGAAAGGTTAGTTTTTAAGTACAAGGGAGGAAAGGAGATTCAATGGCCACTTCACAGGATCCTTCAAGAAAGCCAAGCTGTACTGATTAAGGTTTATTTATCTTTCAAGAAGAACTTTGGGTTCAATATATCTGCAAGAAGATTGGTTCTAAAGAAGATTGAAGAACTGAGGAGTTTTAGAGCTAAAGATGCACTCCCAAAGACTCTAATTATCCCTTACACAAGGAGAAGAGTGCATATAAGGCCCTACTGGATGATGGAGTTCATGGATAACAAAGGAGTGAGAAGATTTTTCAGATTAGAAGACCAATTGAGCATCTCTAGCAATGAGACTCTCTTGGAGATGCAAGAAAAGCTAAATCTCTCAGAATCTGATGAACTGGAATTCCACAGACATCTCCAATATTAGATAGAAGAAAACAACAGAAAGCTTAGAAAGAGATCCAGACCTTCAAGGAACTAGATAAATCTGCTCAGGCTAGATGAGCACCTTGAAAATGACTGTGAGCTAATCTTTGTACATTTTGTTATTTGAAGCACTTTACAGTATTATCTACTTTCTTTCAAAGTTGTATTTTTAGAGTGTTTTGTTATCATCAAGTTTCTCTTAATTTATGGCTACAATTCCAGTAGACATAAATTGGGGGAGATTGTTGTATATATGTTGTGAAATTGATGATTTCATTAACAAAATACCTTGGTAGATTTTACTTGGTGAAAAATGTAGCACTCGACGAATAAGGTTTATAGTCCCGACGGATGACTCAATATAGTCCCGACGGATGATGATTTATTATCCATCGAGTGAGTAGCTTATCTAACAATAAATCTGTAGCACATTTTTGCATACACATTGTTTAGATTCTGTAAGTAGTACTCAAGTCATGTTGACTTTAACTAGATATGCAGAATAGGTTGATTAATTGTACATAGATGATGTCTTGTAATTCTGCATAAATGAAATGAAGTCAAGTGCCAAATAGCTACCAACGGATGATTAAAAAAGCTATCAGCGGATGATCATTATAGCTTTCGACGGATGATCAACAAAGCCATCGACGGATGATCATGTAATCAACGGATAATCAATTCAAACATCCGTTGACAGTGATAACACAGTCACATGTGTCGAGTGTATGCAAATGGAATGTGGCAGCCTATTCAACTGGGTTTTCGAGAACAAAGAAGCATTGCCATTTCCATGCTAATATGAAGATATTCAAAGATGCTGGAATAGAGTAATGAAGTAGCATTGTATTAGACTTGATAGTTTTTGTTTTATTATCTTGTCTTATTGCTTTGTAATCTTGGTGATATATAAACCAAGAAGCAGCAAATAGAACAACTAACTAATTAACTGAGATACAAGGAGAGAAACATTTGTAAGCTGTATTCTTAGCATTTCTCTGCATTCTTAGTTGTTCAACATTTGTAAGCAGCTGTGAGCTTTTTGCTACACAGAGTTCTCTCGATATATATTATATATCTCTGGTGGATACATTCAAATCCACCAGAAAGTTTTTAAAGACTTGTGTTTTTAATTACTTGTGTTTTGATTCATTTGAAGTTATTATTCCGCACTCTGCAAATCAATTAACACTTATATATATATATATTTAAGTTAGAACAATTTTATTTAAGAAAAGTTTCAAGAATTCCATTCAACCCCCTTCTGTAATTCTTGTTGAATTGTTAAGGGACTAACATGCTCCATCTCCAATTCATGAGTCTTCAACATGCTATAGATCTCATCTAGAGATATATCATCCAGTTCATAATTGTCCCTGATTGATGTGACTTTTTAGTCCCACTTTTTTTTTTCTGGGAGTTCAAGAAGGAACTTCAAGTTAGAGTCTTCAAGATCATATTCTTTGTCTTGATATACCAATTTTTAGGTCCTTAATACAACTGTGGGGGGGGTGATTACAGTTTATGCAGATAAATCGAATTAAGTACTCAACATGATAAATCATTTTGTATTGATTAATAAAAACTGGTTAAAAACTAATCTCTCAATGGATGAACATATATCCTTGAGAGTTGCTAGGTTACATAAAAGATATATTAATACGCGATACATAAAGTGTTAACCTAATTTGTACTTATATATTGCAAAACTACACAATCAAATAAGGAATCCTATTATATTACAATAAAGAATCATAAAATATATCCTTAATTTGATTGCTACTAGAAGTAAAGTCCTTCACCGACTTGAATTCTGCAAATCCTTTCCTTCTTTGATATCTTCTGATTTTTAGCTGAAATGACTCAATAATGATATTAATTACTGATCAACAAATATTGATGGCATATGCTGATGACGTCACCTTCTGCTAAACTCTAATATCAAATATTGATAATAAACTTTGATAGTTTATAAGCTGATATCATCAATTTCTTCAGACAACTACTCATGGAGATGATGTGCCTTCCACTGATAAGGTACAAATGACTATTTTTTCAATGGATACTGATAACTTGTTCGAGTTAAAGAAATTCTTGCATTCTCCGCATGCTAGCTTTAAGAATATGTCAATTGAAACTGATAGTTCAATTGATGAGAATAAATAACTTAAAAAGAGAAATGATCACTTAGAAGTTGAGCTTATATGTATGCATGAAAATGAAAATATGTTAGTCCCTAACAATGCGACAAGAATTACAGAAGGGGGGTTGAATGAAATTCTTGAAACTTTTTCTCAATTATAAAATGTTCTAACTTAAAATATATATGTCAATGTTTTGATTTGCAAAGTGCGGAATGACAAGTTAAATATGAATCAAAACACTAAGTAATAAAAACACAAGTCTTTAAAACTTTCTGGTGGATTTGAATGTATCCACCAGATATATATATATATATATATATATATCAAGAGAACTCTGTGAATCTTGAATAGCTCACAGCTGCTTACAAATAAGAACAACTAAACTTACAGAGAAAGGCTAAGGATACAGCTTACAATTGTTTCTCTGAGAGAATACTTGCTTAGTCTTATTGTTGTTCTGTTTGCTACTCTTGGTTTATATATCACCAAGATTACACAGTAATAAGACAAGATAATAAAACAAAACCTATCAAGTCTAATACTATGCTGCTTCATTACTCTATTCAAGCATATTTGAATATCTTCATAATATCATGGAAATGGAAATGCTTCTTTGTTCTCAAAAACCCAGTTGAATAGGCTTCCACATTCCTTTTTGCATACACTCGACGCATGTGACTGTGTTGACACTGTCAACTGATGTTTGAATTGATCATCCGTCGGGTAAATGATCATTCGTCGGGTTGCCTTGTTGATCATCCGCCGGGTTGCCTTGTTGATCATCTGTCGGGTAGCTATTTGGAACTTGACTTCATTTCATTTATGCAGAATTACAAGACATCATCTATATACAATTAATCAACATATTCTGCATATCTAATTATAGTCAACATGACTTATATGCTACTACAGAATCTAAACAAAGGTGTTTACAGAGATGTGCTACATGACTTATTATTACACAAGCTACTCACTCGATTGATGTCAAATCATCATCCGTCGGGACTATATTGAGTCATCCGTCGGGACTATATTTGCTTATCCGTAAAGTGCTACATATTTCACTAAGTTAAATCTACTAATGTGTTTTGTTAATGAAATCATCAAGTTCACAACATATTCCCAACAATCTCCCCCAATTTATGTCTACTAGAATTGTATCCATAAATTAAGAGAAGCTTGATGATAACAAAACACTCTAAAAATACAAATTTGAATGAAAGTAGATAAAACTGTAAAGTGCTGCATATCACAGAATGTACAAAGATTTGCTCACAATCATTTTCAAGGTGCTCCTCTAGCCTGAGCAGATTGATCTATTTCCTTGATGATCTGGATCTCCTTCCAAGCTTTCTGTTGTTTTCTTCTATCTAATTTTGGAGCTGTCTGTGGAATTCCAGTTCATCAGATTATGAGAGATTTAGCATTCCTTGCATTTCCAAAAGAGTCTCATAGCTAGAGATGCTCAACTGGTCTTCTAATATGAAGAATCTTCTAACTCCTTTATCATCCATGAATTCCATCAGCCAGTAGGGCCTTAGATGCACTCTACTTCCAGTGTAAGGAATAGTTAGAGTCTTTGGGAGTGCATCCTTGGCTCTAATACTCCTTAGTTCTTCAATCTTCTTTAGAACAAGTCTTCTAGCTGTCACATAGAATCCAAAGTTCTTCTTGAAGGATGGATAAACTTTTATCAGCACAGATTGGCTTTCTTGAAGGATCCTGTGAAGTGGCCACTGTATTTCTTTTCCTCCCTTGTACTTGAATACTAACCTTTCAGGTAGATTCATGTAAGCATTAATCCCTCAGAATTCTTCCAGTTCATCTAGATAGAGGTTTAGATCTGAAAATTCCTTGATGTCACAGATGTACATGATGTCTCCCTTGTTGACTTTGGTTTGAGCTTTGGTTAGGGACTTGGATCTGAGAGTTGAGGGCTTCACTTTCTTGACTGCTCTGGTCTTTGTCTTCTTTGGCTTCATGAAGTGAGGTAGATTGAGTTGAGGTATTGGTAGACTATCCCAGTCTATTGGCTCATCCTTTGGAATGATAGGTTCACCATGGAAATTCTTGGATGGATCTATCTTGAATTCTTCATGTGCCACAGAGGGCATGGATGTTTGAGTTGTTGCAGATGTAGAATTTTTGGGAAACTGATCTTCCAATTCCTTTTTATCAAAATCCACTTTTCTCTTTGCATGAAGTTTGTATCTATAACTTTTTCTCTGTTGTGATTCTTCTTGCATTTTCAGTTCCTTAGATTCAGTGGTTTCAGATGATTGTTCAGGAATTTGTTGTGTAGGTTTTACAGCTTGCAGCTTGGCCAAGATAGCAGCTTGCTCCTTCTTTTGTTTGACCTTTTTAGCATCTAGAGCAGCTTGCTTCTTTTCTTGCTTCAATCTTGCCTTTTCTTCTCTCTTTGCTTCAGCAAATTGAGGGTGTCCAGCCACCACACAAATTTCCTTACCATTCCTGAAAACCTTAGCAATTCTTCTTTTCAATGCTGAATCAGCTGGATCCTTATAGAATGCAATAGATCTTGACAACAGTTTCTTCTCATCAGGCTTTGGTGTCTCATACACTGTGTCCAAAGGATTCTTTAGGGAAGATTTAGGATAGTTCACCTTTGGCTTCAAAATTAGCTCAGCCTTTGGAGATTTGATGCAGGATGGCTGTCCTCTTTCCAGATTATTCATGCTCATATCATTCACAGAGATTTTCCTGACTTGAGAGTGATGAATGGCTGATTTTTCTGGCTTCTTTGCTAGCCCAAACCTCTTTTGAATGTCCTCATCAATTTTCTCCCAATTGATTGGGCTCAACTGCTTCTTTTCAGCTGCTCTCAAAGTGGCTGCTGCTTCATTAATCAGATCAATGTTGTCCTTAGTTGGTGGCTTAGTGAAAGCAATTGTGGGCACAATTACTTTTCTAACTTTAATGTTAAGTTGTTTCTCCCCCTCACTTAAGCCTCTCTCCCCCTTTTTGTTATCATCAAGTTGTGTGGGAGGGAGTTGAGCAGCAACCAACTGTTGGAGTAGTGTAGTCTGAGCTTCTTGATTGTTAAGTATCTTGGACATTGACTTCTCTACAGCAGATAGTCTTGAGTCCATGGCCTCAACTTTCCTATTGAGATCAGCCTCCTTCCTTAGCTTTTGAGCAATTTCAGTCATGGTGATTGCAGGGAGTCTAGTATCCATCCTTTCTATAACATCTTGCTTGACTTCAGAAATTTCTTGCTTGATTGCATCCACACTCTGACTGTGTTGGAGGGCTTGACTTTTATGCAGCTGGAGTGCTTCAAGATGTGCTGTGAGTAGCTTCTTTGTGCTAACATTGGAAGATGCCTGAATGGCTGCTTGGGTGTCATGAATTAGCTTGAATAGTGTTGATTGGAGATGTGAGTATTAGCATTCTTTTGTTAGCATCCAGGCAGGAACATCTGCATCTCCCCCTATGTCCATGCTATCTTCCTCATCATCCCCACCAGCATCCCCAAAATAAGTTTCACCCAGTTCAAAATCACTGCCAATGTTGGAAGGCATATCAGTGATTGCATCATTTGCTCTCTGTAAAGATTGTGTTATATGCACCAAGTTCAGCAATCTTTCAGCCTCCTCATTGCCCTGTACATCTAGAGTTTGATAAAATGTAACAGGGTGAGTAAATGTCTCAGCATCTAGGGAAATAGAATCTATAACAACTTGATATTCTTGCTGAAATAGCCTTTTCCTTTCTGCATCACTGACATTCATTGACCCACTTGCAATGGTTTCCATCCTTATTACTCCTGTACCTGCATTTCTCTCATGATCTCTCTTTTGTTACATCAAGGTCTCACCTTGGCTCCCCACCCTCACACCCTCACCTTCACCATGTAAGGTGGGACTCCTCACACTCACTTTTGCCAGTCCTGAAAAAATGGACTGCATTGGTTTACTCTTTTCCTCTCCTTCTTCCTGGGAGCAACCCAGACTATCACTCATTTTACTCCCTTCCCTCAATCCTAGGAGTGATTGCACTACTACTAAGCCTTATGCACTTGTAATAATTGATGAAATTTGAAGCTGTGCAGAGACACTCGACATATAAGGAATATTCATCAAGTTAGCAGTTTGACGATCCGACAGATAACTGATGTTAAGCTTATCCATCGGGATACAATAACTACTCGACAGATGAAAAATATCCATCGAGTGAGTAGAAATGAATGAGTTTGGAGTGGAAACTATTGTGGACTCTCTGCAGATTGATGAAAATTTTGGCACAGATGTCTCAACAATTTCAGAAAGAAATGGCAAGTAAGCCAACAATCATCTAGAAGATGATGCTCACTTGCTTGGATTTTTAGCTTCTCCAAGAGAGTTAAAGATGGAGAATTTGGAAGTGATGTGTTTATTATGTCAACATCCAAAGAGTGTGTGGGAGAATTTGGTGTTTCAGGTGCTTCAATTATTAAAGAATTTGAGAAGGTGCAGTGACTGTGTCTTTAGCACCAGTTTTCATAGTGTGTGAACCCTGTGTATCCCCAAGGGTCTTTGATTTCTTCTTTCTAGTGTAAGTTTGGGGTGAGCTTGTGTCCCTTACCCTTTTGGCCCGTGCTCTTGGTTGAGAGTTATGTTCAATAGTCACATCCTTTTGGGAGGATGCAACTAGTAATGAGCTTATATCCTTATTAAGCACTGCAGTTTGTTGGGAAACTGCAGTGTGGCTAGGTTGGGAAACACTCACCTCTCTAACCTTATCCTTAGGGTTTATTTGATGCTCACCCTGTCCCTCACCTTTCTTACCCACCTTCACAATCCCCTCTTTTGGTTTGGTGGATCTTACAACTGGCATCTTTTGAGAGACACCAGAGGGGGCTTTCTTTGTCTTTATTTTTGAAATTTTGGATTTGGTAGCTTGGGTAGGCAACTGTTGGGTCAATAACACAGTTGCCATAGCTACACTAGAATGCAAAGATGTTTGTGAGGCTGGAAGAGTAGAGACAGTTGAAATTACCTCACTTACCTGAGGTGCCTCCATAACCGGAAAATAGAAGAGTGGCACCTCTTTGTGATGGTTTGCCCTGTTCAAATCTGCAGTGATTCTCCTTTCTTGAACCCAACATTGTTGGTTGGGTTCTCAAGCACAATATCCTCAGAGAGGTGGTTAGCAAGCATCATTAAAAATCTAGCATAGTAAACATTTTTACCCCTCTTATTTAGCTCCCCTAACTTAAACCCCAATTCAAATATGACAAGATCATTAAAGTTGAAATAATTATCAGTTACTAGCATGTAAAGCATGTTGAGCATAGAGATATTAACTGAATCAAAATTGCTAATTTTACCAGAAAATACCTTAGTAACTACATCACACAGATAACTTCATTCCTTCCTAAGACCCAACCTCCTAATTTCACTCAATTTAGAAGTAGAGAGTGCATAGACCATGAAGTTAAGCATATTAACAATGTCAGTGTCTGTGTGTGGAGAAGTTGCAGTATTATCAGGAATTTTGAAACATGCTTTAACAATATCACTATTAACACAGAATTCCTTACCTTTAATAGTGAAAGTGATAGTCTTGCCAGTTGAGTTGTATGTTGCAGTCGTCCACATTTCTTCAACAACCTCACAGTAAATGGTGGGCGATTCCAGCATGGCATAGTTGAGTTTGCAGTTCTTCACAAAATCCATCATTTTGTGGTAGTCGCCAGACTTCTGAATCCCCTTGTTCACTAGAGCCGTGAAGTTGTTCTTCTCATAGATAAATCCAGTTTGAGACATGATCTTGACAACTGGTGCCATTGTTAGAGAGTGAAAATTGCAGAGAGAGAGATGATAATTGCTTTTGAGAAAGAGAGAAGTTAGAGCAGATGATTTGAGAATGATAAAAGAAAAGCAATGAAAATGAATTATGCTTTTATACTATATAAAAAATAACTGTCAAAAAATAATAAAGTAAAATAAAGTAACCAATAAAAATTGCCCAAAATAGCCGTTTAAAAATAAACTGTAAAAATTCCATCAATTATCCGTCGTGTTATGCTTACAAACTGTAAGTATACTCGATGGATAATGTTCAGAGAATCAACGGCTAAGAATAAGATAATTCGACGGATGATGATAAATCAGTTATTCGTCGAGACATAAAATATTCCAGAAAAATATTTGATTTTATTAATAAATAGTATATCGACGGATGATCAAACTCGATGGATAATGATCATCCGTCGAGATGTAAATTTTGACTTAGCCAAAATTTCATCCATGACTGAAAAATTAATTAAATTTCTGGCTGGATTACAACTTGCAAATTATCTATAAAGATTTAAGAGTAATTAAGCATACCTAACTCACTTACCAACCTTGAAAAGGTGGATTCATTCAGTGTCTTGGTAAATATATCTGCAAGCAGTTTTTCACTTGGAACAAAATGTAGTTCCACAGTACCATTCATTACATGTTCCCTTATGAAGTGGTACTTGATGTCTATGTGCTTTGTTCTTGAATGCTGTACTGGATTTTCAGTGATGGCAATTGCACTTGTGTTATCACAGAAAATAGGAATCCTTTATACTTGAAGACCATAGTCTAGCAATTGGTTTTTCATCCACAAAATATGTGCACAGCAACTGCCAGCAGCAATATATTCAGCTTCAGCTGTAGAAGTAGAAACTAAAATTTTCTTTTTACTGAACCAGGACACAAGCTTGTTTCCTAGAAATTGACATGTTCATGTTGTACTTTTTCTATCAATTCTGCAACCTTCATAATCTGCATCTGAATAACCAGTTAGATCAAAACCAGAATCTCTAGGGTACCAAATGCCAAGTTTTGGTATTCCCTTAAGATATCTGAAAGTTCTCTTAATAGTTACTAAGTGAGATTCTCTAGGATCAGCCTGAAATCTAGCACACAGACATGTAACAAACATTATATCTGGCCTACTAGCTGTTAAGTACAGAAGTGAGCCAACCATGCCCCTATAACTTGAAATTTCCATAGACTTTTCAGTAGTGTTTAATTCAAGCTTAGTTGCAGTGGCCATAGGAGTTTTTGCAGATGTGCAATCCATTAGATCAAACTTCTTTAAAAGATCATAAATGTATTTAGTTTGACTAATGAATATTTCATCACTAACTTGCTTAACTTGCAAACCAAGAAAGTAAGTTAGTTCTCCCATCATGCTCATTTCATACTTAATTTGCATCAATTTGGCAAACTTTTTGCAAAGCTTTTCATTAGTGGAGCCAAAAATAATGTCATCTACATAAATTTTAACAAGTATGCTAGAGCCATTAACATTTCTAAAGAATAAAGTTTTGTCTACAGTACCTCTAGTGAAGTGATTCTCTAAAAGAAACTTTGACAAAGTGTCATACCAGGCTCTAGGTGCTTGCTTCAGTCCATAAAGTTCTTTTAAAAGATAATAGACATATTCTGGAAGATTTGGATCTTCAAAACCAGGAGGCTGACTGACATAGACTTCCTCCTCCAAATCTCCATTCAGAAAGGCACTTTTGACATCCATTTGATAGACCTTAAAATTGGCATGAGCTGCGTAGGCTAAGAAGATTCTGATGGCTTCAAGTCTTGCAAAAGGAGCAAATGTTTCATCAAAGTCTATTCCTTCTTGTTGACAATAGCCCTTAGCAACCAATCTAGCTTTGTTTCTGACTACTATGCCATTTTCATCCATCTTGTTTCTAAATATCCATTTGGTGTCTATTGGATTCTTTCCTTTAGGCTTGGGTACCAGCTTCCATACCTTATTCCTTTCAAATTGGTTTAGCTCCTCCAGCATAGCTAAAATCCAATCAGGATCCAACAAAGCTTCTTCTACCTTCTTTGGTTCTTCATTAGATAGGAAACTGCTATATAGACATTCTTCCTGAGTTGCTCTCCTTGTTTGAACTCTAGAAGATACATCACCAATGATGAGCTCAAAGGGGTGATCCTTTTTCCATTTCCTTTGTTGATGTAGATTAGCTCTAGATGAAGAGGCCTCAAAGTTGTCTTGATGTGTGATTGAGTTTTGATTATTAGAAACTCCCCCTGAGTTTATGAATTTTTGATTTGAGAAAGGGGAACTTTCTGTAAGTGATCTATTCTGACTTTCAGCTTCTTTTGATGACCCAACGGATGGTGAATTTTGAGTACCGACGGATGAAGCTGGTTGTCTCCCGACGGATAAAGCAGATTGTCTCCAGACGGATGAAGCATTTTGCAACTCGACAGATGTTGAATTTTGTACTTCATTGGTAGTAGATTTTTCTGCATTATCCTTTGATACTGTTTCTTGATCACTTTCATCATCACTGTCATCGCTAACCATCTCCACATTGTCAAATTTGAGGCTCTCATGGTAATCTCCAGCTTGTAGTCCTTCAATCTTTTTATCGTCAAACACAACATGTATTGATTCCACAACAATGTTGGTTCTCAGATTGTAGACTCTGTATGCTTTACCAATAACATATCCAACAAAAATTCCTTCATCTGCTTTAGCATCAAACTTCCCATTCTGATCAATTTGATTTCTCAAGATATAACATTTGCAGCCAAAGACATGAAGAAAATTTAGAGTTGGCTTCTTGTTCTTGAACAATTGGTAGGGAGTCATGCATTTTTCTTGATTTATCAAAGAAATATTCTGAGTGGAGCATGCAGTATTTACAGCTTCAGCCCAGAAATATGTTGGTAACTTAGATTCTTCAAGCATTGTCCTTGCAACTTCAATAAGTGATCTGTTCTTTCTTTCTACTACTCCATTTTGTCGTGGAGTTCTTGTTGCTGAAAACTCATGCAAAATCCCATTTTCTTCACAAAATGCTCTCATGATAGAATTTTTGAACTCAGTTCCATTGTCACTCCTGATTCTTCTAACTTTGAAATCAGGATTATTGACTTGCCTTATGTGATTGATGATGATTTCACTAGCCTCATCTTTAGACTTAAGGAAATATGTCCAAGAGAACTATGAGAAATCATCTACAATTACTAGGCAAAATCTTTTCCTAGAGATGGAAAACATATTGACTGGTCCAAACAAATCCATATTGTTGAATCAAGCTTCTTCATGAATGATGCTTTAATATGCTTTCCCTTTTCGCAAGCATCACACAGTCCATCCTTAGAAAACTCTACTTGAGGAATGCCTCTAACCAGTTCTTTCTTTACAAGTTCATTCATGGTCTTGAAGTTTAGATGGGATAGCTTCTTGTGCCATAGCCAACTTTCATCTTGACTTGCTTTATTGAGAAGACAAGTAACAGATTCTACATTTGATGAGTTGAAGTCAGCTAAGTACACATTTCCTTTTCACACTCCAGTGAGAACCACTTTATTGCTCCTTTTGTTTGTCACAACATAGGCTTCTGAGGTGAAGGTCACTGAATTGCCTTTATCACAAAACTGGCTGATACTCAACAAATTGTGCTTGAGACCATCCACTAAGGCAACCTCCTCAATGATGACATTGTCTTTTGAAATCAAGCCATATCCCACAGTATAACCCTTGTTGTCATCTCTAAAAGTAATACTTGGGCCAGCTCTCTCCTTGAACTTTGTGAGCAAGGTAGAATCTCCTGTCATGTGTCTTGAACAACCACTATCCAAGTACCATAGATTCTTTATGTTTCCCTGCACACATTAAAATCAAAGCAAGTTGATTTTGGTACCCAAGTTTCCTTGGGTCCTTCCTTGTTAGCTTTCTTTTTCTATTTCTTAGGTTTGATCTCATTTGACTTGGGGATATCAGATTCATCCTTACTCATTTGAGTTGGACCTTTGAAACCATTCATTAAAACAGAATTATCATGCACATTTTGATTAACAGGAAATGGCATGCAATTAGAAAATATGTTATTCTTGTAGGGCATGCTAAATGGCATTTGAGGCATACTAAATGCAGCATAATAAGGATTAGGTGCAAATGGCATATTAGAAAATTGTGCATTCATATTCTGTGTAGATATAACATTCATAGGCATAGAAGGCATGGCATTCATGTTGGGAAAAGGAAGTGGCACAGATATGGAAGTAGGCATGGTAGTTTTGCAATTAACAGACAGATGATTTACACTACCACACTTAACACATATTTTTCTTGGAGTATATTTATCAGGTGTGTAGTTGTTATGTTTGTTAATCCCTACTTTACCATTTCTATTGTTTTTCCTTATAGCCTCTGTTTTAACCTCAATCTTTTCTAGTATGTCATTCAATTGCTTGATAGACAGATGACCAACAATTACATTCTTTTCCTTCTTCACTTGACTAGATTCTCCTGAAATGAAGTTTTTGGAAACTGATCCATATTTTTCATTTAACTTAGCAAGTTTGGCTTTACTCACAGGTTTGCTTACAATCGACGAATGAGGATTTATGTCACTCGACGGATAATTCTTTTGGTTATCCGACGGATGGCTCTCATCATCCGTCGAGTCCTCATCTGTTAGCAATCCTTCAACAAAATTGGATTCCAGCTTCTCCTTATTCTTCTTCCAGGCTGCATCACAAAAGGACTCAATACCTTGAACTTTGGTGATTTGAGCATGAACATCTCTAGATGTTTTCCATGCCTTAATCACCTCCTGTTCTCGTTCAATCTGCTTCATCAAAATCTCTTCTTTCTTCAAGGACTCAGTTAATTCATCCTTAGCAATCTTACACTCAATTCTCAGTTTTTCAAATTCAATAAACTGAGACTCTAACACATTATTCCTCTCACTTAAAACCAAATTGTTTTCTTTGATTTTAGCATTTTCCTTAGTGAGGGACTTAAGTGTAACACGCAAATGATATAATTCTGTAGACATATCATTTATAGAATCATTACACTCAGCTTTAGATAAATGTGCAAGGTTAGCGGTGATTAGCTGATTACTTGAAGAACTTGTCTCTGTTTCATCAGACTTGGCCATTAGGGCTAGATTAACATAGCTGACATCCTCATCCTCATCCAGATCATCTGCTGCCCAGTCATTTTCTTGTGTAATGAAAGCCCTTTCCTTCTGTTTGAGCAACTCAAAATATTTCTGTTTATAATCCACAGGCTCAAACTTCTTCTTATTGGAATCTGACTTTCTACACTCACTAGCAAATTGCCCTGCCAAGCCACATTTGAAACATTTGAATTTTGATTTATCCACCATGTTTCTATTTGGCTTAGTTGCTCCAAAGTTCTTTTTGAACTTGAGCTTGGAAAATCTTCTGGAAAGAAATGCTAGGTGTTCATCAATGTCATCCATATCATCTTGGCTCAATGAATCTTCATTTTCTGCCACCAGCCCTTTGCCCTTGTTTTCACAGACCTTTGAAGTAGACTCAACATCTTCTATCTTCATCTCCTTCTCTTTCTCTAACTCAGCAACTAGTGCAATGGACCCTCCTTTCTTCTTTCCTTTCTCCATCCTCTCATCTTGCTCTATTTCAAGCTCATAAGTTTTCAGGATGCCATACAGTCTCTCCAAAGTAAATTCTTTGTAATCTTGAGAGTTTCTCAATGAGATTGTCATTGGTTTCCATTCCTTTGGAAGAGATCTAAGGAACTTAAGATTGTAGTCTTTTGTCTGATAGACTCTTCCATGCAACTTCAGAGCATTTAGTAGGTTTTGAAATCTACTAAAAATGTCAGTGAGAGACTAACTATCTTCACAATGAAAGTGCTCATATTGCTGAATTAGCAGCTGCATCTTATTTTCCCTAACTTGTTCAGTGCCATCACAGATAATCTGAATTGTATCCCAAACTACCTTGGCAGTTTTGCAATTGATGATGTTTGTCAAACATGTCACCATCAACTCCATTGAACAGGATATTCATGGCCTTCTTGTCTTTCCTGACTTGTTCAATATTAGGATCTGACCATTCTTGCCTTGGCTTGGGAACTGATGGCTCATTTCCAGTTGCAGCTCTCATTGGTACATGAGGACCTCTCTCTATGCAATCCACATAGGCCTCATCTTGAGAAGGTAAATGGAGATGCATCTTTACCTTCCAGTGATGGTAATTATCTTTGTCCAGAAAAGGAATCTTGACTCCAACATCCTTCTTGTTTATCTTGCTGTTTGTTGTGATCTTTAAACTCTTTGTTCTTCAAGAGCTTACTCTGATACCAATTGTTAGTCCCTAACAATGCAACAAGAATTACAGAAGGGGGGTTGAATGGAATTCTTGAAACTTTTTCTCAATTATAAAATGTTCTAACTTAAAATATATATGTCGATGTTTTGATTTGCAAAGTGCGGAATGACAAGTTAAATATGAATCAAAACACTAAGTAATAAAAACACAAGTCTTTAAAACTTTCTGGTGGATTTGAATGTATCCACCAGATATATATATATATATATATATATATATATATATATATCAAGAGAACTCTGTGAATCTTGAATAGCTCACAGCTGCTTACAAATAAGAACAACTAAACTTATAGAGAAATGCAAAGGATACAACTTACAATTGTTTCTCTTAGAGAATACCTGCTTAGTCTTATTGTTGTTCTATTTGCTACTCTTGGTTTATATATCACCAAAATTACACAGTAATAAGACAAGATAATAAAACAAAACCTATCAAGTCTAATACTATGCTGCTTCATTACTCTATTCCAGCATCTTTGAATATCTTCATAATAGCATGGAAATGACAATGCTTCTTTGTTCTCAAAAACCCAGTTGAATAGGCTTCCACATTCCTTTTTGCATACACTCGACGCATGTTACTGTGTTGTCACTGTCAACAGATGTTTGAATTGATCATCCATCGGGTACATGATCATCCGTTGGGTTGCCTTGTTGATCATCTGTCGGGTTGCCTTATTGATCATCCTTCGGGTAGCTATTTGGCACTTGACTTCATTTCATTTATGCAGAATTACAAGACATCATCTATGTACAATTAATCAACCTATTCTGCATATCTAATTAAAGTCAACATGACTTATATGCTACTACCGAATCTAAACAAAGGTATTTACAGAGATGTGCTACATGACTTATTATTGCACAAGCTACTCACTCGATGGATGTCAAATCATCATCCATCGGGACTATATTGAGTCATCCGCCGGGACTATATTTGCTTATCCGTCGAGTGCTACATATTTCACTAAGTTAAATCTACTAATGTGTTTTGTTAATTAAATCATCAAGTTCACAACATATTCCCAACAAAATGCATGTAAAAAGGCTATACATAATGAAGCTCAGATGCGCATCAAATATGCCATGCTAGAGGAAGTACTAGAAAAGGAAAAAGAAATGTTTAAGACTTGGATGATTTCAGGAATGAAGGTTCATAACTTTATATATGACAAAAAATGGAAAGAGTGTCTAGGTTATAATAAATACACTAATAAAAATATCAATAAAAATATTACCAATACTATACCAATTTAGTTTGTCAGTACTGATGAGAATGGAGTCAAGTCAGTTTATGAAGTAGGATCTACCTCTAGAGTTCTTGATAGAAAAGAGTTAAATTTAGAGTAAAATTTAGAGTTAAGGAAAAGAAAGGAAAAAACATAGGTCTTCTCTCTAAAAGTCAACTAGAAAAGAAAATTTGTGAAGTAACTGTTAGGCCTCACAAATCTAGTGTTAAAAAGGTAGAAATGGAAAACAGGGGATAAATAAAGAAAGCAATTATAAATACATTCCTGATGCTCCTAGGAAAGCTTGTTTTAACTGTGGAAATAATAATCATATTGCTATTGATTGTAGAAAGAGTAAAAAGAAAGCAACTGTTATTCCTGAATCCGATATTAGTGGTAGATCATTATTTTATAAGCCACAGAACCCTTGTACCACAATGGTAGTATTTGGCATTCCATTTATACTTGTACGGATTATCATAGTTTGTATCACAATAATTATGATCCTTTTCCCAAGTTCATTAAAATTGCTATTTCTGCTAAATCTGCCAAATTGAATGATCATGCATCTTATAAGGTTAAAACTGACAGGACAAATCCTGATGGAGTAAATCCTGATGGATCAAATCCTGATAGACCAAATCCTGTTAAGAAGTCTTCTGCTGCAAATAAACATAAGATGTCAAAAAGGACCCAACAAGTGTGGATTCTTAAAAATTCTAATTGATTTTCATATTTCCGATTGCAGGGAAACAAAAAGAGTGTGCTAGTCCTGGATAGTGGTTGTTCTGCATATATGACTGGAAATAAATCTCTGTTGTCAGAATACGAGGAGAAGGAGGATGGACCAATGGTTTCCTATGGTGATGGCAATGTAGGAAACACACTAAGATATGGTAACATAGTCATTGAAAATATCATTATTCAAGATGTAGCTCTGGTAGAAGGACTGAAGCACAATCTGTTGAGCATCAGTCAAATTACTAACAGAGGATACTATGTTGTATTTTAAGACACTCACTGTAAAGTAGTTCATAAAATTATAAAGAAAGTTGTTTTCAAAGGGTACACACATGGAAACATATATGAAGCCAAAATTCATGCAAATACTGATGAACCTGATACTTGCTTGATAAAAAAGCATCAGTAGATGAAAGTTGGAACTTGCACAAGAAGCTTTCTCATCTCAATTTCAACAATCTTAATGAATTGGTGAAGAAAGATTTGGTTAGAGGTCTACCAACTATGTACTACTCCCCTGATGGTTTGTGTAATGCATGTCAGCAAGCCAAGCAAAGAAGAACCTCTTTTAAGAGCAATTTAGAATCATCCATCAAGAAGCCATATCAAATGTTACATCTGGATCTCTTTGTGTAAGAACCCAAATTTTTGACATCGGTAAAAGACCTTTATGAATGGTAATATAATAACTTGAATTTTTGAGACCTTGTAAAACGTTTAATGAATAGTAACCCTGAAGGACGGGAAAAGCTTTTGAGCCCACACTATGTAGTGCACGAGAAAATGAGTTTCGGAGTTCATATTACGATTATACGTACCAAATGAGTGTATGTAAACGCTATTAGTTTTCGAAGAAAACGAACTTTGAAAAACGACGGTATTTACGACTTATCGAGGATTATGGGAATCACAATATAATTACAAGATTAAAACCCTACAGATTTATATTCAAGTATGATAATTCAAATATAAGGAATAAACACGAAAGGAATTACGTCGTGAACCATTTAGGAGTAAGTATTACGAAAACGTTTAAGCAACCGAGCGAACGCGTAAATGATAAAATAAACGTAACGCACTAACTAAACCATGGTAAGAAAGTAACCATGGTTACTTTATCAAATTGTAAGCTAACCATAGGATTATCAAGCAAGCTATCCAAATAATGTGCTAAGGAAGCTAACATAAGTAGTTTCTAGGAACCTACCAAAGATTTGTCCCTAAGATTTGCAACAAGAATAAACCTAGGATTCAACCTAGGAGAATAAAAATCAAGTGCAAGATCTTCTACCCCATTTCCTAGAATAAACCTAGCAAATCAACCAAGCTAAGTAACCAAGGGAAGCAAGTATAAATACCCCCCCATTGCACATTATTCCATTCGGCCTTGAAGAAAAAGAAGGGGAAATTCAATTTCAAATCTCAAAATCTATCCATGGTAAAATCATCCCATTAATTCTCAAGCCTCCTAGAAATTAATCTAAGGTAAGAAAATTCTTTTATCTCTTTTTATCAAGGTTTGATGGGTGAAATAAAATCAAGAAAGTCACTAGTGAATAGTATGAATAGTAACCCCTCCTTGGTTTCTTGATTTCAATGGTGGTTTTAGGTTCCAAAAATCATACCAAGCACTTCCAAGCCTCCACCATCCTCAAGAACACATCTCAAGATTTCAATAAAGGTAAAAATCTTTGGCCCAACTTTATTTAAGATTCATTTTAAGATCCATTTAGTATGTGGTAGTAAACTTAGTTCAATGAGTGGTATTGATGAAATCTTAGTGTTTAAGTTAAAGGTTGATTGTTGTTGCCTCAAGAACATGATGTTCTTGAGAGGATTTTGTGTGTTGATGATGAAATGATGATTTTTGGTGGTTGTTTTAAGAGTTAGGGCGTAAACGAAACCCCGATCGTAAACGTAACTTCGTTAACATCAACAAATCGTAACTTTAAGTTTCTGAAGAAAGTCCCGCAGTTGTAAACTGTATTTTCTTGTATAACCCTTTTTTGGGATATAAAATGTTATAAGGATCGTTTAGGTGCTTGAATCGCTTAATTTCGATTTACGGATCAAAAGTTATGGTCGTTTTACTAAAAGTGATTTACACAATGAAAACTGCTACAAATCACAAACTTTGAAAATATGAAGGATCGACTTGAAAGTGTTCATAAATCATGAAATTTTTACAGAGAGTAACATAGAGAGTGTCCTAACTGATATAAAATTTTCAAGTGAAAATAATGATTTCTCAATTTTATAAAAATGTCGGAGCCGAGACCGTGCGAGTAGAAACCGTAAGAATCCATAAGCGGAGCCGACGACGATAATGAGAATGAACCTAAGATACTTAGAAAAATGAAGCGACCATGATGTGAATAAGGACTTAAAGGAATAATAAGGGTAGTATAAGTTGAGAGGGTGCATTATAAGTAGCACATGAGTGCGAGTTGCCGTAAATTAGAACGGGACCTAACGAAATGAATTGTGTATATGATTATAGATTTCCGAGTGGAACCTAGAGAATCCTCCACCGCGAGATACCCAGGAAAGTTTTCAAACCCTACCTTTTAAGAACTGTTGTGTTGTGAATATTTTTCAAAACTGTGATATATGCATGAGATTGCTTTAAACTGTTTTACGAAGTTGAGATGTATTACATTACTCAATTGTTGATAATTTCTAGTATATGTTCATACCTAGTTCGAAATATTATATTTAGACCGAGAGCCGGTTGGTGTAAGCTTATAAAACCCCGGAAGTATCCCAGAGGAGTTTATAATTGAGAATGTCGACGCTAGAGAGTAGCGTGGCGTGTATATATTTTAGACCGAGGATCTGTTAATGAAATTGATGAAAACCCGGAAGTATTCCAGAGGCGTTTTAGTTAAGAATATTAACGCTATAATAGAGCGTGATGTATAAGTTATAAGACCGAGAGTCAGTCGGGATTTAAGATAAAACCCGGGAATTATTCCGGTGATATTATAGGGCGATTATAAGTCCATAGTAGTACGTTTTAAAGGGACTCATCGTCCACTTACAAAACATTAAAATACCTCAAACTTTTATTTAAACGATTTCCCAACGATCATATTACCTCAACTATATTTATGGTTCGAATAATAAATACTATATACTTATTCCTTTATTTTGGGAGTAGTATACTCCAGCGATTATTTATTTCAAACCCGATTAATCATTATAGATTATTAATTATGTAGACACAAACTAGTTGAGGAATATTATTTTAAATATTCTTTTAGAGAGTAAACTCATTCGAGGTTTAATTATTTATCAACTATTATTTAATTAATTATTATTCTTAAAGGTTTTATTATTGATTTAAAAATCATAGATCCTGATTTAAAATATACTTTCTGATTTCAGAATATCATTCGAATAATTTCAGATCGTCGGTGAATATTATCCCGACTTATTTAATATGTTGAATATAGTTTCAAGGAGAAACTTTTCCCCCTTATTAATTATCTATTGACAACGGTCAACTCACATCCTTAGTACTTCCTCCGAAATTCTCGGAAGTATGTATATACATATATATGCACTTATATCTTAGAGAGATAATCTGTTTCTATCAACAAGCAAAACGCTTGGGGAACTTCGATGTGGTTCAAATTCTTGAGATTGATAGAATTCTTTTAAAGGACAAGGGAGGGGTAGACTTTGGTACTATGTGTGCTAGATGGACTACCAAAGGTACCGCAGGCGAAGATACTTAGTGTACTTAGGAACTTGCGAAGTATGTGTATACCCGAAAATGGGACACGTAGCCCGAATGCGGCAAGGGTGATAACCGGGATACGAAGGTGTCGTCCTTCTACTAGTAAAAAAGGTTACTATTACCGTATTACGACTGATCATCGTATGCGGTGGCTCCAACGAATGTCCTATTCTTCCAATTGGAATTGTGATGCAATACCGTAACCGAAGCCTAGGTGCTGGGTTTACTATTAAGGTATTCGCAGGTTAATAAAATCCACCAAAGGATTGTTTTCATAAAAGGTGTGTATTACCAAAGGAAACTATTTTCGAATAAAACGTAACTATCAAATATGATGTTTTACGTGAGTTTATCATACAGTCATTTTCATACTGTACATTATTATGCTTGGCATTATAGCTCGCTCTTGCTTTCTTTTAAATGACACAACGCAACAGATAACCAGTATGCCGGTGTGGGACTTAATCGCTTGCAGTCATGGGGATGATCCATGGCAGCTTTGTCTTAGGTGTGCTAGAGTATCAGATAGATATAAGATATCAGTCATAATTATTATAACTTCATGTAGAGGTTATAAATAATTGTTTAAGATCCTGTAAAGTACATTTGAGTGTAATAAAAGAAGATTACATTTTGTACGTCGTTTCTAAGGCTATAACTTGTGTGTGCGAGTATGAGATTGGGGTATGTTGGATTATTGAATCAATACAGGTTACATATGAGTGAAGGATGGCGTGATGACCCAGATTCCTGACCCCGAATTTGGGGGCGTTACAGAAATGCTGTGTTAGGAATCTGTCTAGATGCGAGATTGCGTAAGAGCTCATATAGAATTCATCATTGGACTACCGGATATAGCCCCAATGGGTAGTTAGGATAAGTGTATAATTGAGGTATTAAAGCATGACTAATAAGATCATTGGAGATTATCAGAATGATGAGGAGAAAAATTAGAATCATATTTGATTTGGCAAAGATGTGGATGTAGAACTTGGAACTGAGTCTCCAGGGCAATTGGGGTAAAGACGATATTACCAATACCATATGTAAATTTTGATAACACGAGCCTTGATACTCGTAGTTCTTTATAGGTTGCCCGTGAAGGGGGCATCACATGTGAGGATCATGAAGTCTAATTATTAGCATACAGTTGAGGTTATTGGCCCAAACTAGTTGACAGTGTCATTTTACCAAGGAGGATGGGAATGCCGTATTAATCACAAACTCACCAGAGATAGTGTCCAATATACCATTGAGGATTCTAATTCTATTACGGAATATTTGAATTTAATATAAGAATGTCATCATAGGACGAGTACACTATGTGATATTATTAGAGCACTTAACATGTAAGGTTATGATGGTTTAGCTCAGAAATCGAGAGCATTGAGAATTGATAACATGTCTATAATTAAATGGCATAAGATTACAACGAGCGATGGTTTGATCTTAAAACCTTTTAAAAGATAGACCAGTGAGTCTAGAGCGGAATTCTTTGGTAGAAATAATGTCAGAGGCAACGTATATATACACGTAGACCTCTAATATATTCGGTAACGTATGTTCAATTACACACAAATGCCACTGAACTTATGGACTGCATTGAGATCCCTAAGAGATCTCTTTGATCTATTCCCAGAGGGAACTGGCCACTTATAGTTAGTAACAGATGCGTGTAGCAGGCAAATATCGGCTTAACAGATGTTTTTGGAATATTTCTGAGTAAGGTCTTCGAGGTAAAACACCGGAATGACAGATATACGTGCAAAAGTCAAGATTAGTAATCGATTTTAAAATGATGTTGAAAGAGAAACTATTTGAAACATGGAATTACGAAGAAGAAGAGGTGGGATCATCTTCAGAGGGATAATGACGAGAGTTAGGATAATCAGTGAAATCTTTTGGCACCTACTCACTGTCCCGTTACACCCTCCAAATTGTTGATCATTGGTATTGCCTTGATAAGTTATATCAGACAATCCTTTTCGTTCCCTACTTTGAACTTCTGATGCGACCATCTTGAATAGTCTTTCTCCGCATCAGACTTGTTCAATTCTTTTAGTTAATTCATGAACTTTCATTCATAGATTATGATCTTCTTGATCAACTCAGAGATATTTATACTTCATTTCAATTATCCAATAGATTTTTTTATATATATAAATTTTCCCTCAATTCATCGATGAATATTCATAATGAGTATCTTCTTTTGATTCTTCTTTCATACTTACTCTTCTCAGTCGAGATTGTAAATATCTAACAAATTGTTAAAAATATGGATGATCTAATATCCATATATTCCTCGAGAATCCTTTTCTTTTAATCATGATGAAATTATATATTGAACTTCGAAATCATAGTAAGGGTATCAATTTGATATTGGTATTCCGATTCAATTCTATTTAAAGATCTGATAAAGTATGTGAACTAGGGCACCTATGAGTGTACCCTTTATTTTGAAAGAAATATTTGATAAGAGGCTATCGATTGTTCTGATGCCAAGACCACTCGATTCAGAGTTATAATTGTCTTTCTCGGCCCAAATTTAAAAACTCTTTATTTCAAAATCGTCATCCAGTTAGCCACAATTTCTTCAGTGGTTACGATGTTGAGATTTTTACAAATAAACTTAAATATGCCTAGTTGCATATGTTCTTATGAATGACTAGTTAATTGTCCTAACTAGTCAAAATTTTAATTAATACGACAAAAGCCTAGCTAATCGTCCTAGCTAGTTGTTATGGGTCGAACCAATTGTGTTGGCCATTTTCTTAGCCGGTTGATAATATTGCTTGATATGGACTAGTTATTATTTTGCTAGTTCTACTTCTAATAAAATTTTGATTATTCAATAGTGCATTATATATGCCAGATTTAATTGTTGACGAAATTTTCAAAGAATGATTTAATTGAGACCTAACTAGGTCGCCCACTCAAATGAGAATTCACATTCAGTTTTATGAAATATTTTGTTCATAAAATATTTTATTCTTTCGTTGTATAATTAATATCCAATTAAAATTTCAAAGTGATTGAAGAACAATATACTTCCTTATTTATTAATCATTGGATAAAATTCCTTCTTTCAAAATAGCACCTCCTGGAGACCTCAATGGTTAACCTTTGGTTGAGGATGTCATTCGATATTTCTTTCATTATTAGAGAAGAAAAGTATTCTTTCAATGGGAAAATCTTACAAGTATCATTCGTATGATGTTATTATTCAGCAATCATTGCTTTCAATGGATATTCTCCATAATATCATAATATAGAGTTCTAAGGACATGGAAGGATAATCCTTGTTATATTCTTCCTTCCAAGTTATAAATCTTCTGAGTGTTGCGACTCTTTTATTTAGAGCTCATTATTTGTTCAGATGTTAGATTTTGAAATCTTGTTAAGACTGTCTAAATTTCATCGATATCGTGAAAATCATTTTTCCAAGGCTAATTTCCTTCCCAACAAAGAAGAGGTATAGTCGAGAACTGATTGTTGTAATATGAGACTAAAAGCTCAGTGCTATGATGGTGCAATCGGAGCATCGTGAGGGGTAAGTTGTTTTAAAAAGAAGAACACCATGTTTATTTATTATCATAAGTATATTTAATATGGTTATAGAAGAACAAAAATAGGGATACGACATGATTAGTAGGTACACTTCTATGAAACATTATCGGGAGAGGTGCTAATAGATTCGGGGAAAACCAAGCATGTATGAATTTGAGGAATAAGGTTTTCAAGAATTGAAGGCAAAGTTAGTAGCAATCCCGTGCTAGAATTACTTGACAATAAAAATAGGATATTGCGTGAAGTCTAATGATATGTCTACGCAACTTAAGGACCGTGACATAAGGCTTTCTAATAATAATCTAGAATAATTGCGATAAGGTTCGGACTGAAAGGGATAAGGAGTTTATTTATGAGAAAATTTTGGAAATTTTTTTTTACACTGAACACGAGATAGAGGATATAGTCAAATTGATCAAAGGCCGTATTTGAGGAATCTATTATCATCAAGGAAAGGCCAATGTGGTGGCCGATACTTTAAGTAGGAAAAGATATATGGAGGATAACAAGTCTCAGAATAACTGATGAGAAGGATCGCTTGAAAAGAATGCTTTATTACTTAACAAGAAGACTTAAAGGTGCCTAAAAACGTAAACGGATATTAGTCCTGACAGAATATGAAAGGGGATGTCATCAAGTAGGTAAGTAAGTATTCGACATAGCTGGAAAATGAAAACGGAAAGGCGAGGGTTAAAATTTTGGCGATTTCAACTTGTAGATGACCCAAATAGGGTTAAGAGTTAATTATAATAAATTTTGAAGGAGGATTATCAAGAACCAAGTTAGCCATCGTGCTATTTGGGGATTTTGAGTGATAGATTAAATAAGACCGCTTACTTTATAATGTAAACGATAGATGTCCACTCTACAAAATTGTTATGAACGTAGAAGAGATAATTGGGACAGAGAGACCCCGTGATGACTGTGCCGCACAAGGACCCAAGATTTAATTTCACAACGGGACTATTTCCCAAGATATTTTACGAAAAAGGACGGAAAGAGGCACGATTTAGAGTTCTCAAATCGACAAGTAGAACGAGAGGACTATCCTGATCATTGAAGATACATTTAGCGGCTTACCTTTTATTTGGAAAGGTTTAGAGAATCGTCTATTATTGAGGGATAATTCGTGTAGATGTACTTACCACGCTAGCATACGAAAAATAGTCGACGATATCCCTTACAAAGGGTAACGTGAAAAGAATGAAGGATGTCATTGTCAGAACTGATAGAAGGCAAAGAGGATCGTACACGCCCTATAAATGCCACTGGTAGCAGGTACCAATAAATGTGAATACGTCTAAGGTGCTAGCAAGAATAAGAAATATTACCCAGAAGGTATCGTAGTACTATAGATATTATACGGGGTATGATTAAAGAAGTCTGACCGATGACGGAAGCTGAACGTTGCACGATCCTAACACGTGTCAATAAATTGCGTATGAAATGGTGCTTCCTTCAAGATGGCAGCATGACAATGACGTGCTTTACATTACTAGGGGAAGAAATGTCAAATCCGGCGCTAAGCGTGTAGCAGGAGACAAGCGTTTCAAAATGCAACGAGAACTTCTTACATGACTTAATCGACAGAGAGGATGCGCCAAAATGGGAAAAACATTAAGGAATGAAACTCTAGCACTAGTAGGAGCGATGTAGGGGGGAACGAATGAGTTGAAGGATGATTCCAAACACTAGAAGATGCGCTTATTGTCCATATTATCAATTTTAAGGGAGATAAAGGGACCAGTTGACGTTAATCGAATCACCGATAATAACGAGTTATCGTGCGAGCATTGGAACGGCTATAAAGCATGTACGGAAGAAAGAATCGTTCTCCCTTAGGATTGGGAAGGAGTTGGTAAGCGGAAGATACTTGGACCATCGTTGAGTCAACAAACCAAAGGAATTCCTAGAAAGTATCAGAACCCGGCTAGTGGCAGCCCAGGACGAACAATAGAAGTAGCGGACCAAGTATTGTTGAAAGTACCTCCCGAGGAGCAAGTGATGAGATTCGAAAGGGAAGAAATGTTGAACCCAAGATCTATTGGACCAGTTGAAGAATTAAAGGACTAAGAAAGTTGACTTATAAATTAACACCATCGTCGAACGGTCACCAAGTTATAACGAGCACCACGAATCGAGATTAGGAAATTTAACCGTCAAAACTAAACATATGATTGAAAATGAGCTAATAAACTCGTAGCCAAACTTAGCGTATATCGAGTAACGTGTAGAGGTCATAAGACTACAAGGACGAGTACCCAGCACTATATTGGATGGATGAGTGGAAATTTTATGAAGAGATCAAATACTGTAAGGTCAACGTGAGAACTCGAGGTTGTCATGCGAGAAGCATATCCCTACCTGTTCCTGAACTGATTCCGGGACGGAATCCTTTTAAAGGGGAAGACTGTAAGAACCCAAATTTTTGACATCGGTAAAAGACCTTTATGAATGGTAATATAATAACTTGAATTTTTGAGACCTTGTAAAACGTTTAATGAACAGTAACCCTGGCGGACGGAAAAAAGGTTTGAGCCCACACTATGTAGTGCACGAGAAAATGAGTTTCGGAGTTGATATTACGATTATACGTACCAAATGAGTGTAAGTAAACGCTAATAGTTTTCGAAGAAAACGAACTTTGAAAAATGACCGTTTTTACGACTTATCGAGGATTACGGGAATCACAATATAATTACTAGATTAAAACCCTACAGATTTATATTCAAGTATGATAATTCAAATATAAGGAATAAACACGAAAGGAATTACGTCACGAACCATTTACGAGTAAGTATTACGAAAACGTTTAAGCAACCGAGCGAACGCGTAAATGATTAAATAAACGTAACGCACTAATTAAACCATGGTAAGAAAGTAACCATGGTTACTTTATCAAATAGTAATCTAACCATAGGATTATCAAGCAAGCTATCCAAATAATGTGCTAAGGAAGCTAAAATAAGTAGTTTCTAGGAAGCTACCAAAGATTTATCCCTAAGATTTGCAACAAGAATAAACCTAGGATTCAACCTAGGAGAATAAAAATCAAGTGCAAGATCTTCCACCCCATTTCCTAGAAGCAACCTAGCAAATCAACCAAGCTAAGTAACCAAGGGAAGCAAGTATAAATACCCCCCTCTTGCACATTGTTCTATTCGGCCTTGAAGAAAAAGAAGGGCAAATTCAATTTCAAATCTCAAAATCTATCCATGGTAAAATCATCCCATTAATTCTCAAGCCTCCTAGCAATTAAACTAAGGTAAGAAAATTCTTTCATCTCTTTTTATCAAGGTTTGATGGGTGAAATAAAATCAAGAAAGTCACTAGTGAATAGTATGAATAGTAACCCCTCCTTGGTTTCTTGATGTCAATGGTGGTTTTAGGTTCCAAAAATCATACCAAGCACTTCCAAGCCTCCATCATCCTCAAGAAAACATCTCAAGCTTTCAAGAAAGGTAAAAATCTTTGGCCCAACTTTATTTAAGATTCATTTTAAGATCTATTTAGTATGTGGTAGTAAACTTAGTTCAATGAGTGGTATTGATAAAATCTTGGTGTTTAAGTTAAAGGTTGATTGTTGTTGCCTCAAGAAAATGATGTTCTTGAGAGGAGTTTGTGTGTTGATGATGAAATGATGATTGTTGGTGGTTGTGTTAAGAGTTAGGGCGTAAACGAAACCCCGATCGTAAACGTAACTTCATTAAAATCAACAAATCGTAAGTTTAAGTTTCTGCAGAAAGTCTTGAAGTTGTAAACTGTAGTTTCTTGAAAAAATAACCCTTGTTTAGGATATAAAATATTATAAGGATCATTTAGGTGCTTGAATCGCTTGATTCTGATTTACGGATCAAAAGTTATGGCCGTTTTACTAAAAGTGATTTACGCGACGAAAACAGCTACAAATCACGAACTTTGAAAATATAAAGGATCGACTTGAATGTGTTCATAAATCATGAAATTTTTACAGAGCGTAACATAGAGAGTTTCCTAACTGCCATAAAAATTTCAGGTGAAAATAATGATTTTTCAATTTTATAAAAATATCGGAACCAAGACCGCGCGAGTAGAAACCGTAAGAATCCATAAGCGGAGCCGGCAACGATAATGAGAATGAACCTAAGATACTTAGAAAAATGAAGCGACCATAATGTGAATAAGGACTTAAAGGAATAATAAGGGTAGTATAAGTTGAGAGGGTGCATTATAAGTAGCGTATGAGTGCGAGTCACCGTAAATTAGAACGGGACCTAACGAAATGAATTGTGTTTATGGTTATAGATTTCCGAGTGGAACCTAGAGCATCCTCCACCGCGAGATACCCAGGAAAGTTTTCAAACCCTACCTTTTAAGAACTATTGTGTTGTGAATATTTTTCAAAACTGTAATATATGTATGAGATTGCTTTAAACTGTTTTACGAAGTTGAGATGTATTACATTACTCAATTGTTGATAATTTCTAGTATATTTCATACCAAGTTCGAAATATTATATTTAGACCGAGAGCCGGTCGGTGTAAGCTTATAAAAACCCGGAAGTATCCCGGAGGAGTTTATAATTGAGAATGTCGATGCTAGCGAGTAGCGTGGCGTGTATATATTTTAGACCGAGGATCGGTCATTGAAATTGATGAAAACCCGAAAGTATTCTGGAGGCGTTTTAGTTAAGAATATTAACGCTATAATAGAGCGTGATGTATAAGTTATAAGACCGAGAGTTGGTCGGGATTTAAGATAAAACCCGGGAATCATTCCGGTGATATTATAGGGCGATTATAAGTCCGTAGTAGTACGTTTTAAAGGGACTCATCGTCCACTTACGAAATATTAACCTCGAACTTTTATTTAAACGATTTCCCAACGATCATATTACCTCAACTATATTTATGGTTCGAATAATAAATACTATATACTTATTCCTTTATTTTGGGAGTAGTATACTCCAGCGATTATTTATTTCAAACCCGATTAATCATTATAGATTATTAATTATGTAGACAAAAACTAGTTAAGTAATATTATTTTAAATATTCTTTTAGAGAGTAAACTCATTCGAGGTTTAATTATTTATCGACTATTATTTAATTAATTATTATTCTTAAAGGGTTTATTATTGATTTAAAAATCATAGATCCTGATTTAAAATATACTTTCTGATTTCAAAATATCATTCGAATAATTTCAGATCGTCGGTGAATATTATCCCGACTTATTTAATATGTTGAATATAGTTTCAAGGAGAAACTTTTCCCCCTTATTAATTATCTGTTTACAACGGTCAACTCACATCCTTAGTACTTCCTTCGAAATTCTAGGAAGTACGTATATACATATATATACACTTATATCTTAGAGAGATAAGCTATTTCTATCAATAAGCAAAATGCTTGGGGAACTTCGATGTGGTTCGAGTTCTTGAGATTGATAGAATTCTTTTAAAGGACAAGGGAGGGGTAGACTCTGGTACGATGTGTGCTAGATGGACTACCAAAGGTACCGCAGGCGAAGGTACTCAGTGTACTCAGGAACTTGTGAAGTATGTGTATACCCGAAAATGGGACACGTAGCCCGAATGCGGCAAGTGTGATAACCGGGATACGAAGGTGTCGTGCTTCTACTAGTAGAAAAGGTTACTATTATAGTGTTACGACTGATCATCGTATGCGGTGGCTCCAATGAATTTCCTATTCTTCCAATTGAAATTGTGATGCAATACCGTAACCCAAGCCTAGGTGCTGGGTTTACTATTAAGGTATTCGCAGGTTAATAAAATCCACCAAAAGATTGTTTTCGTAAAAGGTGTGTATCACCAAGGGAAACTATTTTCGAATAAAATGTAACTATCAGATATGATATTTTACGTGAGTTTATCATACAGCCATTTTCATACTGTACATTATTATGCCGGGCATTATAGATCACTCTTGCTTTCTTTTAAATGACACAACAGAACAGATAACCAGTATGCCGGTGTGGGACTTAGTCGCTTACAGTCATGGGGAGGATCCCTGACAGCTTTGTCTCAGGTGTGCTAGAGTATCAGATAGATATAAGATATCACTCATAATTATTGTAACTTCATGTAGAGGTTATAAATAATTGTTTAAGATCCTGTAAAGTACATTTGAGTGTAATAAAAGAAGATTACATTTTGTATGTCATTTCTAAGGCTATAACTTGTGTGTGCGAGTATAAGATTGGGGTCTGTTGGATTATTGAATCATTACCAGGTTACATATGAGTATAGGATGACGTGACGACCCAGATTCCTGACCCCGGATTTGGGGGCGTTACACTTTGGCCCTGTTAATATCATGTCAATTAACAAGAAAAGGTACACCTTAGTTGTTGTTGATGAGTATGCCAGATTTACATGGGCATTTTTCTTGCACAGGAAAGATGAAACTCTAAATGTTCTTTTGGATCATCTAAGACTAATAGAGAATGGATCCAAGTACAAAGTACAAATACTCAGGAGTGATAATGGCACTAAATTCAAGAATTGCAAGATGGATAAATTATGCAGATACAAGGGAATTTCACAACAATTCTCAGCTCATGGCACACCTCAGCAAAATGGTTTTGTAGAAAGGAAGAACATGACACTGATTGAAGCTGGAAGAACAATGATTGTGGAAGCAAATTTACCAACATACTTTTGGGCTGAAGCTGCCAAAACTGCCTGTTATACTCAGAATTTGACTCTTATTAACAGACATGGACTAACTCCTTATCAAATGATCAAGGAAAATAAGCCAAGCTTGAAGCATCTTCACATTTTTGGATGTAAATGCTTTGTATTGAGAACACATCCCAAAATGCTTGGAAAATTTGACAAAAAGATGATGAGGGTATTTTTGTTGGATATACATCTTCAAAAAGCCTATAAAGTATTCAATATTAGAACAAGAACCATTTCTGAATCAATTCATGTTTCCTTTGATGACAAGAATATTTCAGGAATTGAAGAATATACTCATGAAGAACTGTATTTGCAAACAAAAAGCTCAAGTCAAAAAATAATCCAAATCCTGATGACTCATCAAATCCTGATGATGAGTCAAATCCTGAAAATGAGTCTAATCCCGATGACAATACTGATCCTGATCTAGAGTTGATTATTGAAGATGCACATGTTGAGGGGGAGCAATACCAAGACACAAACAGTATTAACTCAAATGAATCAAATCCTGATGATACTGATGAATCGGGAAATACTAGATCAACCGGAAATTCTTCTAGTTCAATAAATGATAGTTCATCAGGAGGAGATATTTCAACTGAGCATCTAGATAAATTTGGTGAATAGTCCATAACTAGAAGCTCTTATCAATCAGGAAATGACAGTACGAATATGTGGGGGATTCACATAAAAATGATGCATCCAATTCAGTGGGAACATCAGGAAATAGGACTGAACTTCCAAGAGCTGTCAAATGGATAAAAGATCACACACCTAATATTAACATTGGAGATCATAATGTTGGTGTTCAGAAAAGGAGTGCAACTGAGCATGAATGCCTCTATCATAATTTTCTTTCTAAGGAGGAGCCAAAGAAAGTAGAGGATGCACTCAAAGATGCTGATTGGATTTAAGCAATGCAGGAAGAGTTGAATGAATTTGAAAGGAATGAAGTGTGGAAGCTTGTTCCAAGGCCAAAGAACAAACTAGTAGTTGACACAAAGTGGGTTTTCAGGAACAAGGCAGATTCAGATGGCACTATAATCAGGAACAAAGCTAGAGTTATTGCAAAGGGATATTCACAAAAAGAGGGCATTAACTATGATGAAATATTTTCCCATGTGGCAAGACTGGAAGCTATTAGGATTTTCTTAGCATATGCTGCACTTAAGAAATTCAAGGTCTTTCAGATGGATGTCAAAAGTGCTTTTCTGAATAGAGAGTTAGAAGAATAGGTGTATGTTGAGCAATCACATGGTTTTATTGATCCAAGATTTCCAAATCATGTGTACAAACTTGATAAAGCTTTATATGGACTCAAACAAGCACCAATGGCCTGGTATGAAATACTTGCAAAATTTCTGATTGAAAGTGGTTTCAAAAGAGGTACAATTAACAAAACCTTGTTTTACATTAATAAGGGTAATGATCTGCTTTTAGTGAAAATATATGTAGGTGACATAATTTTTGGGTCTACTAATAACAAGTTGTGCAAGAAATTTTCTAATCTTATGAAGTCAAGGTATCAAATGAGTATGATTGGGGAACTGAGCTACTTTCTTGGACTACACATAATATAGACTGATGAGGGAATTTTCATTAATCAGTCCAAGTATACAAAGAATCTATTGACTAGATTTAATATGCAGAAAAGTACTACAACTACAACTCCAATGGCCACTACTATTAAGTTAGATCCTGATCAAGGTAATGAGGTTGATATCACTGCTTATAGAGGTATCATTGGCTCATTATTGTATCTAACTGCTAGTAGACCACATTTATATATGGTACTTGTTTGTGTGCAAGATTTCAGGCTAAACCTAGAGAATCTTGTTTAGTTGATGTGAAAAGAATCATGAGATGTTTAGAGGGGACTCAATCTCTTACTTTATGGTATACAAGAGAATCAGATTTTAGTCTGATAGGCTATTCAAATGCTGATTTTGCACGATATAAAAGTGACAGAAAGAGTACCTCAGGTGGATGTCAGTATTTGGGTGGAGGACTTGTTACATGGAAATGCAAGAAACAAAAATCCATATGTATATCTATAGCTGAAGCTGAATATAATGCTACAGGCAGCTACTGTGCTCAGATTCTTTGGATGATAAATCAGCTTTTGGACTATGGATTTTCCTACCCAAAGATCCCTATCTACTGTGACAATCAAAGTGTAATAGCTATGACAGGAAATCCAGTACAACACTCTCTCACAAAACACATCAGTATCAAATATCATTTTATCAGGGAACATGTCATGGAAGGAACAATTGAGCTTCATTTTGTTCCAACTGATTAACAAGTAGCTGACATCTTCACCGAGCCACTACTAGAAGCAACCTTTGCAAAGCTTGTACATGAACTTGGAATGATCAGATATGAGAATAAATGATCTGTCAACTCTTGATTGTCCTATTCAAATCTTGACACACCATTTCTTGACAAGGTGAGTCAAATCTTGACATGGTCAATCAAATCCCGACGTGATATATGAAATCCTGACAAGTTGAATCCTGATGAGGTAATCAATCATGATAAGCTCAAATACCGACTATGAGTATTTTATGATTTTGTAAAATTATTTTATTAATTGATACTTAATTTAATTCAGTATATTTGAGACATATTTTTGTGCATAATTATAGAGTCATTTATAATTCAAAATAATACGTTAAGGTAAGTGCTAGTTATTAGGCGCAACATCACATAACTGTTCCTTAAAAGTCGTGCATTATTAACTCGATTTACACATTATCTGGTCCACTAATAATGCCATCCAATTAACTAATGCCATGTGTATGTATTGTCTTACTGTCCTATACCGACTCTATCAGTTTTTGACACAACTATTCACATTCATATTATACATAATACACACAATTATTCATCTTCTAAAACTCTCTCGCTCTCTCTGCAAAGTTTTCAAACCCAAATTTTTCTCTGAAAAACCAGATTTTTCAAATTGGCCAATACTGATTATGTCTCAAAGCTCATCTCGACCATGTACATGCTTCATAAAAAGACTTGCTGTAAATAACTTTAAGGCTCCTTTGGATCCTGATAATATTCATCTTAATTTTTGAATAGTTTAAGATTTTCTTCCCAAAGTGACATTGGGTATGCTTTAACAGCTCCTTCCCATGTTTGGTTAAACAGATAATGCATATTTGGGACACTTCTATAATTGATGCTGCTAAGGGTGTAATCATCTTCACTCATGAAAATAATAAGTATGAGAATAATGTTGTCATTGTAGAAAAGGCATTGATGTTGCCTTCCTTAAATGGTCAGGATGCTGTGGTTACACATACTGCAATTCTCTCTGAGTTTGTCAGGGAGATAGGACATAACACAGAATTTACAAAAGCTAGAGAGTTATTCAGGACAAAGTTGAGAAAGGAGTGGATTTTTTATTTTTATTGTATCAGCCATGCCTTTCTGAACAAGGTAACAAATTTTGATGTTCTTCCTCTAGTATCTCTGCAGTTAGGCTATTCCCTAATCAAGGGTCATGCATTTGATTAAAATAATACAATTATTCAGTACCTGATTGTAAGATTAAGTGATAAAGATGGTGTGATAGGGTATACTAGATTTCTTCAGTCAATCTTCAATTATCTCTTGTTTGATGTTCCTTTTGATAAGGATGAGTTACTATGTATTTTTCAAATAACATCAAAATCAATGCAAGATTTGGCCAAAAGAAAAGAAAAGTTTACAGGTGGAGCTAAGTTTTCAAGAGAGATGTGGCAATTTTTGCACATCAAATTGCCATACAGATATTCCACATCAGATTCTGACACTGTGGGAGAGGGCACATCCAACCTTGTTCCTGATCCAATTATTGTTGTTTCCAAATCCAAATCTAAACACATTTCCACCTCTAGTTCTTCCCAAAAAGTGTTAGGAATATGTTGTAGGCTTGATGATAACTTAAAAAAACACTCTAAGTAAATGAGGTTGCAACCATCAATTGATGGAGTAGTTTGTATTAAACAAGTTTATAGCACATTTATGTATGCAACAAGCAGCTTAGAAGCTTAGAAGTTGTAGTGAATTATGAGTCATGTTGACTACTAGAAAGATAGACAAAATAGGTTGGCTAATTATAAATAGAATATGCCTTGTAATTTTGTATAAGTGAAAGAGTGTCAACTGCTAAGGAATTCATCATCAATGGATAAGCTTAAAGCTTCAACAGATGACTCAAAAAACTTTCAACGGATAATCCATTAGAGACTCAATGGATAACTCAAGTGAAGTATCAATGAATAATACTGAAGTCTCAAAAGATAACAGATTCAAATAGCAGTTGAAAGCGACTTGATAGTCATATGAGTTGATTATATATAAAAAGAATGTGGAAGCCTATTTATAGGTTTTATAGAACAAAGAAACATTTCCATTTCCATGCTTAACTAATGATATTCAAAGATGTTGGATAGAGAAATGAAGCATCATGTGAATAGACCTAGATTCTTATTTTTACTATTTTTCTTATTCATTTTAACTTGGTAGTATATATACCAAGTGTAGCAAGTGTTTATTAATGATCGAACGGGTGAACAATAGGAGGTGAACATAGAAATAGATAAAGCTACATCTGTTAGTAATTCTCTCTGTTAATCTTTGAAAAACACTTGTAAGCAGCTGTGTGCATTCTTGCATCACAATGTTCTCGAATCTATATATATCTGGTGGGAAGATCAATCCACCGGAAAGTTTTTAAACTATCTTGTTTAATTACTTTGTGTTTGGATTCTTGAATTCTTTTAATCTGCACTACCGCATATTCATTCACAGTTATATATATTCGAAAGAGTTTGTAAATTTCAAAAAGAAATCAAAATTCCATTCAACCCCCTTCTGTAACTCTGTTGTTAGATTGTTAGGAAATAACAATTGGTATTAGAGCAAGCTCTTGACTCACTAAGAGTTTAAAGATCAAAACAAACTAACAATATGAGTAGAAAGGATCTTGGAGTGAAGATACCACTTCTGAATAAAGACAACTATAATCACTAGAAAGTGAAGATGCACCTGCATCTACTTTCTCAAGATGAAAGATATGTTTACTGCACAGAGAAAGGACCTCATGTTCTTCGCAGAGCTGCAACAGATGTTGAAGGAGCTATTGGAAATGAGAAAATAGTCCCAAAGCCAAAATCAGAGTGAACATGTGAAGACATTGAGCAAGTTCATAAAGATAAAAAGACCATGAATATTCTGTCAATGGTCTTGATGGAGATATGGTTGACAATGTTATCAAGTACAATACTTCCAAGGAAATTTGGGACCAAATCCAAGTACTATGTGAGGGAACTGAGCAAGTCAGAGAAAACAAGATGCAACTCCTCATACAATAATATGAACATTTTCATTTTGAAGATGGTGAGTCACTGAGTGACATTTACAGTAGATTTCAAAAACTACTGAATGGTTTAAAGTTTGATGGGAGGATTTACCAAACTAATGATTTTAATCTAAAATTCCTTAGGTCTTTACCAAAAGAATGGAAGCCAATGACAGTCTCTCTCAAAAATTCTCAAGAATATAAAGAATTTACTCTAGAGTGACTGTATGGTATCTTAAAAACCTATGAGCTCGAAGTGGAGTAGGATGAGCTATTGGAGAAAGAAGGAAGAAATGTGGATCTATTGCAGTAGTAGTTGAACAAGAGAGAAGAATAGAGTTGAAGGTTGAAGCTGTGGAATCTGCACCAAACTCAAAGGTTTGTGAAGGCACATGAAAAGGGCTAATGGCTGAGAATGAAAATTATCCTAGTCAGGATGAAATGGAGGACATAGATGAGCATCTGGCTTTCCTATCAAGAAGATTTTCTAAGCTCAAATTCAAAAAACATTTTGGAGCAACCAAGCCAAACAGAAACATGGTGGACAAGTCAAAATTCAAATGTTTTAAGTGTGGCTTGAGTGGTTATTTTGCCAATGAATGCAGAAAGCCTAATTCCGATAAAAGGAGGTTTGAGCCATTGGAATATAAAAAGAAATACTTTGAACAACTCAAACAAAAGGAAAAGGATTTCTTGACTCAAGAAAAGGATTGGGCAGCTGATGGGGAAGATGTAGATGAATAAATAAGCTATGTCAATCTAGCCCTAATGGCCAAATCAGATAATGCAGAAGTCAATTCCTCAAGCAATCAGGTAATCACTATAAACCTAGCACGCCTTTCTAAAGATAAGTATAACGATGTCATAAATGACATGTCTACATAATTATATCACTTGCGTGTTACACTTATATCAGTCACTAAAGAAAAAAAATAAAATTAAAGATAATAATTTGTTTTTAAGTGAGAGAAATGTTGTGTTAGAAACTCAATTCATTGATTTTGAGAAACTAAAAATAGAGTGCAAGATTGCAAAGAATGAACTATAACGACTCGTATATTTTTGTATTATTTAAATGCGTAATTATGGAATTATTAAATGAATAATATATGTGTATAGCTTCTGTCAGCTATGTGTTGTTTTATTTTTTTATCTATGTAGGTGATTATGGTGTACAGGATTGTTCGTGTAATTAATAATTAAGTATACCGAATTGTTTTCACTTTTAAAAGTGGATTTAATGCAAATTTATTTGCATAAATACTTGGAATGTCTCTAAAATTGTTTTATTGGTTTTATAATTACAATAACTATTTTTGGGATTTTATAAAATTTAGAAATCAATATTTCATCAATTGTTTGATCATGTATGATTTTCTGATTGCATTTAATTGTAAAATCTGTATTCAATCCCAGAATTCTTCAAAAAATCATTAAACTCATATATATTTGAGTTTGTAATATTCCGGGAATTTTAAAATTAATTTGGAAATTTTTGGGATTAATTTCACCCGCGTGTTGTTTCGTTTAATTGTTAAAAGCAGGTATAAATTGCATTTTAAAAATTATCCTGAAATTTCGAGATTTATATTTTATTAACTTCGGAATATTTATAATATTTTAAAACTATTTTTATAATTTTATGTAATTATTTTATATGCAACTTTGGTTCGTTAAAATGAGAATGCGAATCAGAAAACCGGGCCGCAGGGGACTTGTACTCATCCAATTGCTACGTGGCCGAATATAATTCAGTGTGGCAGTGATTCTTGCCACGTGTTGCTTGAATACTGATTTAGCAGAAAAGAAATAAATAATAATAATAATAATAAATAAAAAAACCCACCCCTGTCCCCATTTCTCTCCCACCCCCTCATCTCATTTGTCTCTCTTTTGTTTCTTTCGTTCTCTTCTCCCTGTTCGTTCGCGATAGCTGTGGTGCCGCTATCATCTCTAATTCTGGTTATCAGAATGTTGTGCTGCCTGTATTTCTTGTTTCTTTTTTGTTCTCCTGGTCGCCGCCGGATTTCATTCTGGATGGGTGGTCTACGCGCGTGCGAACACCGCGTGTGTTGTGCCCTATGCGTGTATATGTTGCCTGGGGTGTGTATTGATATGTATATGCTCCTGTGAGACATTTTATGCTTCTGCTGTTGCTATATTTTTGATTATTAACCGGTTGATTTCTGGCTTGTCTCTGTGTGTTGTTGCTGTGATGCCTGTTATTTTTCCGGTTGCCGTTGGTTTTTCCGGTGAGGTGATCGGTGATTTGGGCTGTGCGCGTATGCGTGTATTTATTCTGTATCTGGTTTGCTTTGGCTCGAATGTTCCGTGACAATTATTTTAATTAATTTTAATTGATTTTCTGCAGAATTAATTAATTTTACTTGAATAGTGAAAAAAATATTTTGTAGAGAAAAATAGTATGATTAATCGGTAAACCTCGCGACTGGAATCCGAAACGGGTACTTCCGAGATTTACCACCGTCGGCAATGAGCCTCGGCGAGCCGATGGTGGACTGTGATGACGCGATTCTAAGTCCTAATATTTTAAAATAAATAAATATAAAATACGAATAAAAATGTAAAAATACGGATAATAATTAATAACTGTAATGGAATTAACGTTTGTGAATTTGTGACTTGCAATTGTTGTTGTTGGTTCGAATTGGTGGTTGGGACTTGTAAATTGGATTGTGGTGATTGTGTTGTTGATTTGACGTCGAGTTGTTCGACGGGTTAGTCCGATAAATAAAGGAGGTGCTGCCCAATTTCCGAGAAATTGAACTACGGCAATGCGGGAGCGTATCCAGGAATTATCAGGCTGTCGAACGAGTATAGACAAACATATATATGTTGTATACGAAATTTGATTGTATGTGGTGGTGAACTGTTTTGCCAAAAGTAATAACCCTAATTTTGTAAAATGACGAGTATATGTATTTTTCCGAAAACTAACACCGAATTTATTTTTCGAGAATGTGAACCCTAAGTTGATGCGTGTATTGTAATAATGTATATAAGTACGAGTCGGGATTTGATATCGAATGTGTAGATGTGTTATTGAGGATATGTCAAGCATACCTAGACGTCTAATGTAGGGTATTTTGGCTCTGTAGGTTCCAATCGAAGGACCCGAGTGTTGAAATCGAATCCAGGGTAATCTAGTGGTTAGACGTTAAAGCCTGAGCGTCCGTGTCGGCTCAAGGTCAATCGATAATATTTGTAAAGCTGTACAAGGCAAGTACCACTGACCATTCTTTTATGGTTCAAATATATGAATGAAATGTTATTTTACTTTTGAATAGGAACAGAAACGTTGTTAAATATATATTTTGGGGGAGAAATAACTTCTGAAAGGACCTATCACTAAAATGCGATTAAAAATGGAATAGAGGTTTGAATAGTGTGTTGTGACAAAATTGTTTTTAACAAGAGATAGGTAAAAGTGATTTTGAAACTGGATGAAACGAATCAGATATTGGATAACGTTTCGTAAGTGGCTAATTCGGTTGCGCGCATTACATAACCGATTAGTCCAACATAGTTAAGCAGAGACCTAGCTAGTCTCTGCGGATCCCGTTATTTTGTTTGAAAGCCTGATCATCTTTCCTAGATATTTTATGTGATAGCCCGACCAACTATCCTAGATAATTTGTGTGGAGGCCTGATCAGTCGTCCCTAGATAACATCCAATACATATCTGATTGTGATTTAGTGGATCCCGTAATGGAACAGATGATTTTGTGGTTCCAGTAATGGAACAAGTGATTTTGAAGTTCCCGGAGAGGAACAAGTTTTATAGGTCCTGTGATGGGACAAGTTTTATGGTTCCCATAACGGAACAAATGATTTTGGGTCCCCGTAACGGGACAATGGTTTTATGGTTCCTGTAATGGAACATAAAGTTTGAAAATGAAAATAGCATGCTAAAATTGAACTCTGGTATTTATGCACAGCACACGACAGTTGATTTATTTTTACAGAGCATGCTAGTTTTGATATCTGGTTTATACCTGTTTACATGTTTCTAACAAGTTATGAATGATGTTCCTATAACTGCTTTACTTTAAACCGTTTTTACATGTTATTTATACAGTGGTACTGCTGAGAAATTGATTGCTCACCCTTGCAGAATGTTTTATATATGTATTGCAGATGCCTATGAGATTCTTCCGCAGTAGTCAGGGCAGAGTTCCAGTTTCTTTCGCGTCAGGATCCTCTGAGGTAGTTGTGTTGGACCAAAGATGGTCTGTTGAGTTGCTGTATTAAGATAGTATTGTTCAGATTATTGTTATAGGTTGGTTTTGTATTAAATGTAACCTAAGTCATACTTAAACCTGGAAAAGGTCTTGGTAAAGGGGTCATGGTTATATTATTAATGATTTGAATTATATTGTGATTAGTGACGTCAACTCCTGACCCCGGGGTTGAGGCCGTCACAGTTGGTATCAGAGCTACAGGTTTAAGTCCTTGATTTAGGTCAAAAGAGTAGAGTCAAAAGAGTGTAGGAAGGTTTATTTATAGATGTGTGTCAGCAACTCAACTAGAGGAGCGAGTCTATGAGTTTAGTTAAGGGTTTCGGAGACGTAACCCTGATGTCTATTGAGGATTGACTGGAACTGCCCTAACCTAGAATGCATTTCCTTCGTATATGTATTATTAGTAATGTTCGATAGAGATTTCTAGGTTTCTCTCAGGAGAATGAGTTTGATTGTGAAAATTTAGCATTGAGTGGGCTCTTATTATGTCAGCTGAGAAGATGCCAATATTATTTCTAAATATCGCATTTTCTGGGTCAAGAAGTGTGGTTGGATAGAATGTATGACCTCAGTGAGCTCGGACAATACGATTATAATCGGTGGCTGCTATGACAACCAAGTTTCATGATGTATGTGGATTAGTACAGTGGGTTATATCTTTGAACCCTTATACTCCTTTCTTGAGACGTATTTTGTTTTTAAAGTAATTTTTTCCTATTCTATAAGTTGTTACTTTTCCTGTGAGGAAGCTGAGAACTCGGGGTGAGCAACTCAGGATTTTGTTGCTTCCATTACAAATCAGATTCTTTCCTTTCTATTTGTGAATTTCTTATCTAAACATTGTTTCTTTCCTCGGTAATTATTTCGGTTGATTGGGGAAAACAATGCATACGACTTGACTATTTGTCTGTGTGACAAAGGGTCTAGTGGGACGCCACCGAGTTATGTGTTGTGAGCTATGCGGTACTAAGACTGGCCATCTTATGTACTTGTATGGTTGCTATCAGTCACACCTATATCTTCTTCTCTTGTCCTCCTTGTATCATTAATTCCTTGACTTTAGAATTTCATTTGAAGTCCCGAGGAAGTGAATTGTTAGCAGCTTTTGTAATTAGATAGTCCTGGTTATCAAAAGTAAACAAGAGTTAACTGTCCGGAGGAAAAATAAGATTTATATCGGGTTGCTATCTCAGAATTGAAAATAGTAGAGAGGATTCATGATTCAATATTGAAGGTTGCAGCCTTAGAAAAGTTAACTCCGTGGAGGATGGGTCAATTATAAGAGATAAGAAGTCACCTTGGGAAAGGATGGTTGATTGAAACTCCAGCTAGTGTGTTAAACAAGTCTGTGATTCTTAAATTTAACTTGACTTACCAGTTTTATTTTTGGGTTGTGCCTAGTATAGCCCGTCTAGCTTTGCGGTACATGGAATTTGTTAATGTTGTATTTTCAATGGTGCTGGAAGGTTGCTTAGTTGTTGTTATAGTGAGAGGGCATGTTATAATTCCAGTTTTCTGCGCTATTGTTGATTCTGCTACTATTACCGTTGCTATTATTTCTAGTGTTGCTAATCTAGATATCTTTTGGATCCTAAGAATAAGGACATGGGTGCTTTGATTGGGTAGCATTTTCCTGACACAGGTGCACCGTTTGAATGGTGACACTTTTGTTATATAATCTCGTTATGTTTTTGAATAAATTCCCTGTTATATTTCAGGAAAATGTCACCCAAGAAAGCTACCCAGTCTATAGAAAATAGTAGTAGTTTGGCGGATGGTCCAGTCATAAATGAAATTCTAGACTTGTTGCGCCAGCAACAGCAACAACAGTTGCAGTTAATCCAACAGATTCAGCAGCAACAACTTCAACAAGGAGAGCTAAACCAAACTACCAGTTTTAAATCCTTTCAGTCTGTTAATCCCTTAGAGTTCAAGGGCGAAGTGGATCCTGTTGTTGCCAGAAATTGGCTGAAGGAAATGGAAAAGACATTCACCCTCACGCAAGTAAGTGATGATCTTAAGACCGATTATGCGAGTTACTTTCTTAAGAATGAAGCAAATTATTGGTGGGAATCCACTCGAGCATTGGAAGGAGAAGGCCCTGTTTCCTGGACAAGATTTATAGAATTATTCTTGGAGAAGTATTTTCCCGATGGTTTAAGGAATCAGTTGGAAGTTGAGTTTCTAGAACTGAAACAAGGTGAAAGAAATGTGTTGGAGTACGAGGCCAAATTTACAGAATTGGCCCGATTAGTTCCTGAGTATATAAGTACGGAGATTCAGAAAGCAAGGAGGTTTCAGCAAGGGTTGAAGCCTGAAATTCGCAGAGGAGTTGTGGCATTGCAACTCAAAACATACTCCTCTATGGTTCAGGCCACCCTGGTATGGAAAGTGACCAGAAGTTGGCTGTTAAGGAAGAAAGTGATAAGAAAAGGAAGTTGGAAGGTGTTATGGACAAGGCAGATCAAGGAGAATCCAGTCAAGCATTTGAGAATCGGTTTGGCCGAAACAGGAGTAAGAGATTCCGGAGACGGAGTTTCTCTCAGACTAGGTCTAGTGCTACTTCAGTTGCTTCCACTCCAACCCAGTCAGTCAAGTCAGCAGTGGATTGCAAGTCCCGTGGCAGGAGACACATTGGTTCGTGCAAAAAGAATGTGCAATGTTTCAAGTGTGGACATAAGGGTCATTATGCATTGGAATGTAATCTAGAAAATTCAGGAGTTACGTGTCACAATTGTGGAAAGGTTGGGCATATTGTAAGAAGTTGTAGAACAGTTATTCAAGAAGCTTCATCCTAAGGGCCAACATCCAGCACAGCTGGAGGCAGAACTTTCAAAAGGACCAAGAGATCGAGCATTTAGAAATTGTACGTAGTTGTAGTGGATCTGATACCCTCAAGTTAGAAGATTTTGATGTGATTTTGGGATTGGGTTGGTTGTCCTGTAGTTTGACAAGGAGTGGGTTTAGAAGAAGCGAAGTGTAAAGTGTACAGAAGCCGATGGTAAGGTAAGTTTATGAATGCAGAAGCAATATAAGAAGTTCTTCCAATCATGCGAGAAAAGAAATAATAAGCTAAAGATATAAGGTAGATCCACCATGAGTAAATATGCGAAGAAGAAAACACTTATGATGGAAGAAGTTTGAGAAATAAATAAATGCCCTAGACTCTCCGGAGGCCGGTGGAACGAAATATTTAGTTCGACAATTATAAAAGTTATTGCAAAGGAAAGTGAGTATACCAGATATAGTCCTCTGGGAGGCACCAGTGACGTTGTTGGAAAAGAAAGAGAAATTTTTTGAGATTGTATACTGATTATCAGGAATTTAACAAGACACCGAATATAAATGAATAACCTCTATTAAGAATTGATTACTTGTGCAACCTAAATTAAAAGAGTGTGAATGAAAGAGATGTATCCTAAGTCCAATCATGTATGATGATTTAGGAATAACTTTTATGTAATCTTTTTTGATTTTATTGATATTAATAAAAGACTTTTTTTAGTTTTATTGCGGGCTTTATCTATTTAAGTGTTTAAATAGGATATACCATAGTTTAGAGTAAAGCTTTTTATGGATTATGATGAGATCATAATAATGAGACCTAAAAGATGATAACTCTAAACTTAAATATTTCCTGGTCGTAGCATTACTAACTGGTAATTAGTAATCCGCAAAGATCGGTACATACTATGCTTGCTTCATTATGAAGGATGTCTGTTCTCATAGACATTTGTGTGGTGACACTATAGCTAGTATGTAGGTGTTTATTATAGAATAAGTTCACTGAACATGACTCACACAGCTGAATAACTGATGGAGTTCACTCTCGTGTCAGTAGTTATTCACATAGTGATAGTTGTACAAGTATCCTTAGACTTGAGGTCATCATAGTCATCTTGTGTACACTGAACTATGCTTTGGTTTAGTTCTTAGTCTCCAGGGAAAATTATAAGGGCTCTACTGGGTATAAAAATTTGTACACGAAGATAGTGTATGATCAATAAAGGATCTACCCCTTCCAGTGAAGGAAGAGAATGTTCAATGCTGATCCACTTATGCTAGTTCAGGAATCTCTGGCCAGTGTGAATGAAATTAGAAAGGAGTTTCTAATTTACATTAAATAGAACTAAGCATAGTGAATGGGAAAGCAAATGATTAAATAAGATAGGCTTGACACAAGTTCCATGCCTTGTATTTAATCGTGACATTGCAGGGTAGAAGGAATTGATTGTACGGTAACTACTCACTGAATAGGTTCTTGGTATTCTAAGCAGTGAATTCGTATTATCCGGATAGTCGCGATATGCTGAGAAGTATCCCTCACGATGTAGAATAAATATGATTAATTTATTAATTAATCATATTTAATGAATTAGAGAATTTATATAAATAATGATAAAATAGTTTTATTATTATATATTTCTACTACCGGCTTAATATTGAACCTACAGGGTCACACCATAAAAGAGAATGATTTAATGGTGGAGGAATTAATTAATAATGGTTGGTAATTATTTATTTGTGAAATAAATAATTAATTAGCAGATTTAATAATTGATTAAATGAGATTTAATTAATTCTTAATATTATTAATTAAGAATTTAATTTTAGAAATTAAATCAAGTGAGAGAATTATTTTTCTAAAGTGTTTAGAAAAGGGATTAATGATTAAAATGTGTTTTAATTATTAGTTAATTGGTTAATAAGAATAATCAATTAAAGGTTTAATAATAATAATATTTTATGAAAAAAATTTCAGCTGAAAATTTTGCCTATAAATATACTATTATAAACCCTATTTGCCTCAACCCAAATAATTAACCCTAATTCTAAAGTAGAACAAGAGGGAAGCAACTAATTCTCTCAACCTCTTCCTCCTCCATCACATTGTACTCTTGGTGGATACCGGTAGAGTGCTTCACACTTGAGGAGTAGCTGCTAGGGATTTCCGTTCATCGTTCTTGGATCGCTATTAAAGACCTCCATCTTTCCATTAACGTAAAGCTTCTTAAAGTAAACATACTGAACTACGAATTAAATATTATTTTTGGTATGAATCTTGCGGAGGGTTTCGGTTTTTTTAAGATTTAAATTTACATTTTCGTTGCGTTTATGTGCTAAAAACCCTTCAATGGCATCAGAGCTACTTGCGAAAAGTTTTTAATTCATTTATGTGTTTAACTGTTTTCGATATATGAGCATGTACGTGATTCGCCATGATTTGATGCTGATATAATATGCTTATATATGTATGGTTTTGAATATATGATATTCATGTGAGTTGTATAATCATAAGATGATTATGTAATCTGTATATATACTAATATATACATGATTTATGTTTGTTCTAATTATGAGAATCATATTAGATACGGATTCTGAATTGGCTGCTGCAGATTTGCTGAAATCTGGGTCTGGTGTCCGATTTACGCAAATGAATACCCTATTCCATAGCTAAACGAGCATCTGAACAAAACTGATAGCTATAGCTATCATCGACTCGTCTGTAAGGCGTTTGACGTCGTTTACTGCCCGTATACAGTGATTCTTGTTTTTATGATTTGATTCTGATTTTTCTGATTTTTGTCATATTTTTTTTTATGATTAGATCATGGATAATATGATATGTTAAGATTAGATTATGTGTTTTAACATGCTTTTATGTGCTTTATGAGCATGGTGGATGGTTATGGCCTTTCGACCTTAGTGTAATAGTTTTGGTTTTGGTTTTAAATACGACTTGCATGTCGTCAATCTTTGTAATCATAAATCTCGAATGTAACTCGAGTTATTCTTGTAAGTTCATTATATTAGTTTTACTTTCAATCTATGTAATGTAATTGAAAACTCAAGCAGGCTATCCAATGGAGGTGATACAAAGAAGAAGGCGAGGCATACAAGAAGTCTAAACAAAGAAGACTTATGTAATAAGTAGTTGTATTTATTTCCATCACCATATTAGATTGACCTTGATCTTTATCATGAGCTTGATAAAGATCACATAGGATGGGGCCATAACCAAACACATTTACTTTATTGTACTTTACATTTACTTGTTTATTTAATTTTATATTTGAGATATATGCCTATGTTTACCATGCGATGATAGATTTAGGTGAACTTAAATCAATATAAGGCATGCTGTAGAAAATCTAGAATAGGAATCGTTTCTTGCCTTAACAATAATATTATGAATACAATCATGAGATTCTTGTGTTTATGAAACACGTAATTAAATATAAATTTTCAATATTGAGAGAAAGGATGATTCTGTCAAAAGCAGATTTCTATCTGTAAGAAAGGGGTATTAAGTGACGCCTCTTGACAATGCTCCCCCGATCTAGGAATCATCTGATTATCGATTATTGATTTGAAATATTTAATTTAAAAGGAAGAATCTCTTTATAATATGATTATGATTGTAACATATTATAATCCCTCTAAAATTAAATAATATCAAGTAGTAATTGGCCAATGACACAACGGGCTTGTGTCGGTCATAGCCTTCCAACATGGTAGAAAGTGGTTCTTATTTTTAAATCATTGTCGTTTCATGCTACAGCCGAGGGCTTTTATTTCGAAATAAGAAATACTTGTCTATTACATAGAGATGTGTACATTGAATTAGAATCTAAAGGTCGTTACGTGCTACAACCATGGGCCGTTGGAGACTGATTCAATTGTACGAAATGTTAGGTTAGACTTGACTTAGAATATTGAGTTTGTTATGCTACAGCCGTAACTCAATTATTCAAGATGCTAAAGTTTATTAGGGAATAACATAAGATGTAATTGACAAGAGTTGTCTGCCTATTGAACATCACATGATGTTTCGTGCTACAGCCGAGGTTGTGTGATGGAATGTAGGATCCCTATTCCCACTAGCATTATGAATGCTTAATTTTCACTTAGGGGTTGTATAAATTAGATAAACTAGTGGGATCCACTTATGAATAAAGACCCGATTCATATAATGTCTTGAAATGAAATTGAATATTTGCTAAGTGTTGTTATGTGTTCATCATTTACAGATTTACTATATTCATTATGTCTTCTGCACTATCACTCCGGAGTATACTAGATGCTCACAAGTTGACTGGTCCTAATTTTGCTGACTGGCTTTGAAACTTGAGAATTGTTCTCAGGGTTGAGAAGCTGGAATATGTGCTTGACTCACCTAAGCCTATTGAACCTGCTAGCGATGTACATAATGATGAACTTGTTGTGTATCGTAAGTGGATAGATGATGCAAATGTTGCTCAACGCATCATGCTAGCTTCCATGAACATTGAGCTACAGAAGCAACATGAGCATATGGATGCTCACACTATCCTTATGCATCTACAAGAGTTGTATGATGTGGCAGGGAGGATAGCTCGATATGAGATATCGAAGGAACTGTTCGGTTGTAGGATGTCTGAGGGATCATCTGTGAATGACCATGTACTTAAGATTATCAATTTGATTGAACATCTTGGACAACTTGGTTTTGCCATGGATGGGGAGCTGAGCCAAGACTTGGTCTTGCAATCACTTCTGAGTTCGTTCTCGCAGTTTGTTGTGAACTTTCACATGAATAAGCTGGATGTCAGCCTGCCTGAACTCCACAACATGTTGAAGATTGCGGAATCGAATTTCCCCCCTAAGAAGAGTTATGTTCTTCTAATTGGTGAAGGTTCCAATCCTAAGGAAAGGAAGAAGAACCCTTCCAAGAAGAAGAAAGTAGGTGAGAAAAAGCCGGTTCAACCAAAAGTTGAAGACCCCAAGAGCAAAGTTGTTTGCTTTCACTGTAACTGGGGCACTGGAAGAGGAACTGCAAGGTTTACCTTGCAGAATTGAAGAAGAAGAAGGGTAGTGAGACTACCGCTTCTGATTCAGGTATGTTCATGATCGAAGTTAATATGTCACTAAGTCATATTTCTACTTGGGTATTAGATACCGCCTGTGGTTCTCATATTTGCAATTCGTTGCAGGGACTAAGGAGAAGTAGGACTCTTGAAGAAGAGGAGGTGATTCTACGAATGGGAAATGGAGCAAGAGTTGCTGCTGAAGCTGTAGGATCATTTCATTTACATATGCCTATGGGCAAGACTATTGTTCTAAATAATTGTTATTTTGTTCCATCGATTGTGAGGAATATTATTTCTATTCCATATTAGACTTGGCTGGATTTTCGTTTGTTATTCAGAATAATAAATGTTCAATTATTAGAGATAACGTTCTTTATGGAAGTGGTATTTTAAACAATGGTTTGTATGTATGTGACGTAGAGCATAATTTACTACAAATTAAACATACTAATAAAAGAAAAAGGGATGATGAAAATCTCACTTTCCTGTGGCACTGCGGACTTGGTCATATTAGTGAAAATAGACTGCGGACATTGCATAAGGAAGGGTTACTTGACCCCTTTGATTTTGAATCATATCCTACATGCGAGTCTTGTCTATTAGGTAAAATGACCAAATCTCCATTTAGTGGACATGGAGAGAGGGCTGCAGATCTGCTAGGATTGGTACACACAAATGCATGTGGACCAATGTCTACGCAAGCCATGGGTGGATTTTCATACTTCATTGCTTTCATAGATGATCGATCTAGATTCAGATATGTGTATATGATGAAACAAAAGTCTGAAGCCTTTGAAAAGTTCAAAGAATATAAGTATGAAGTGGAGAAACAAACCAAACATAGTATTATAACTCTTCGATCAGATCGAGGTGGTGAATACTTGAATGGAGAGATTCTAGATTATCTCAAAGAAAATGGTATAGTCTCCCAGTGGACTCCTCCATATACTCCACAGTTGAATGGGGTACCTGAAAGGAGAAATCGAACTTTGTTAGACATGGTTCGGTCCATGATGAGCTATGCGAATCTTCCAGTATTCATGTGGGGTTATGCATTGGAAACCTCAGCATATTTACTGAATAAGGTGCCTTCGAAAACTGTTCCTCAAACTCTATATGAGATATGGAAAGAAAGGAAACCGAGTCTTAAACACGTTAAGATTTGGGGATGTCCAGCGTATGTCAAGAACGTTGACCCAGATAAGCTGGAATCTCGATCTGTAAAATGTAATTTTGTGGGATATCCTAAAGAGACTTTAGGGTATTACTTTTACACCGATCATCGGGTGTTTGTCTCCAGACATGCTACCTTCTTGGAAAAGCAGTTTATCCTTGAAGGAAACAGTGGGAGCAAAATTGAACTTGATGAAGTTCAAGAAGCACAAACTACTACGGATCAAGTGGAAACACCTGTTCAGACTGAACAACCTTCTATGGAACAGCCCATTCATAGGTCAGGGAGAGTGTCTCGCCAAACTGAGAGGTATTATGGCCTTATCATTGAGAATGACAATGAGTTGTCAATCATTGATGATGACGACCCTGTGACCTAAAATGAGGCTGTGAGTAGGACTTAGAGAAATGGCATAGTGCCATGAAATCCAAAATGGAATCTATGTATACCAACCAAGTATGGACTCTGGTTGAGGCGCCTGAGGGTGTTAAGCCTATTGGGTGCAAGTGGGTATACAAAAGAAAGATTGGAGCAGATGGGCAGGTGGAGACCTATAAGACCAGGCTCGTGGAAAAAGGATTCAGACAAAGGCAATGGATTGACTTTGATGAAACTTTTTTGCCTGTAGCCCTGTTAAAATCAATTCGGATTTTGCTTGCGATTGCTGCTTACTACGACTATGAAATCTGGCAAATGGACGTGAAAACGGCCTTCCTCAATGGGAAACTTGAAGAGGAAGTGTATATGACACAGCCAGAGGGTTTTCTTTCCAAGGGAAATGAACACCTAGTGTGTAAGCTGCTGCGAACCATATATGGTTTAAAGCAAGCTTCTCGTAGATGGAACATCCGTTTTGATGAGACAGTCAAAGAGTTTGGTTTTATCAAAAATATAGATGAACCATGTGTCTACAAAAAGGTTAGTGGGAGCGCGGTAACATTTCTTGTATTGTATTGAAAGAGGAGACGTCAAGAGAGTTGACACACATAACAACGTAGCAGACCCACTCACAAAGCCACTTTCTCAAAGTCACTTTGATCGTCACAAAGACAAGATGGGTATTAGATACCAGAGTGATTGGCTTTAGTACAAGTGGGAGATTGAAAGAGATGTGTCCTAAGTCTAATCATGTATGATGATTTAGGAATAACTTTTATGTAATCTGTTTTGATTTCATTGATATTAATAAAAGACTTGTTTTGGTTTTATTGTGGGCTTTATCTATTTAAGTGTTTAATTAAGATATACCATAGTTTAGAGTAAAGCTTTTTATGGATTATGATGAGATCATAATAATGAGGCCTAAAAGATGATAACTCTAAACTTAAATATTTCTTGGTCGTAGGATTACTAACTGGTAATTAGTAATCCGCAAAGATCGGTACATACTATGCTTTCTTCATTATGAAGGATGTCTGTTCTCATAGACATTTGTGTGGTGACACTATAGCTAATATGTAGGTGCTTATTATAGAATAAGTTCACTGAACATGACTCACACAGCTGAACAACTGATGGAGTTCACTCACGTGTCAGTAGTTGTTCATATAGTGATAGTTGTACAAGTATCCTTAGACTTGAGGTCATCATAGTCATCTTGTGTACACTGAACTATGCTTTGGTTTAGTTCTTAGTCTCCAGGGACAATTATAAGGGCTCTACTGGGTATAGAAATTTGTACACGAAGATAGTGTATGATCAATAAAGGATCTACCCCTTCCAGTGAAGGAAGAGAATGTTCAATGCTGATCCACTTATGCTAGTTCAGGAATCTCTGGCCAGAGTGAATAAAATTAGAAAGGAGTTTCTAATTTACATTAAATAGAACTAATCATAGTGAATGGGAAAGCAAATGATTAAATAAGATAGGCTTGACACAAGTTCTATGCCTTGTATTTAATCGTGACATTGCAGGGTAGAAGGAATTGATTGTACGGTAACTACTCACTGAATAGGTTCTTGGTATTTTAAGCAGTGAATTCGTATTATCCGGATAATCGCGATATGCTGAGAAGTATCCCTCACGATGTAGAATAAATATGATTAATTTATTAATTAATCATATTTACTGAATTAGAGAATTTATATAAATAATGATAAAATAGTTTTATTATTATTTATTTCTACTACCGGCTTAATATTGAACCTACAGGGTCACACCATAAAAGAGAATGATTTAATGGTGGAGGAATTAATTAATAATGGTTGGTAATTATTTATTTGTGAAATAAATAATTAATTAGCAGATTTAATAGTTGATTAAATGAGATTTAATTAATTCTTAATATTATTAATTAAGAATTTAATTTTGGAAATTCAATCAAGTGAGAGAATTATTTTTCTAAAGTGTTTAGAAAAGGGATTAATGATTAAAAGGTGTTTTAATTATTAGTTAATTGGTTAATAAGAATAATCAATTAAAGGGTTAATAATAATAATATTTTATGGAAAAAAATTCAGCTGAAAATTTTGCCTAATAATATACTATTATAAACCCTATTTGCCTCAACCTAAATAATTAATCCTAATTCTAAAGTAGAACAAGAGGGCGGCAACTAATTCTCTCAACCTCTTCCTCCTCCATCACATTGTACTCTTGGTGGATACCTGTGGAGTGTTTCACACTTGAGGAGCAGCTGCTAGGGATTTCCATTCATCGTTCTTGGATCGCTATTAAAGACCTCCATCTTTCCATTAACGTAAAGCTTCTTAAGGTAAACATACTGAACTACGAATTAAATATTATTTTTCGCATGGATCCTGCGGAGGGTTTCGGTTTTTTTAAGATTTAAATTTACGTTTTCGTTACGTTTATGTGCTAAAAACCCTTCAGTGAATATAAAAATAGGATCGTTGGTATTAACAAAAGATTCACCTTGACAGAGATTGGTTGAGCTTAAAAAAAGAAAGGGGGAACAAGTTGAGTCCTAAATTTAAACCAGTCGAGGTATTGATAAATATAGATAAAGTTGCTCATGAATTGATGTTACTGTTACAACAATATATATAATGTGTTCTGCGTGTCAATATTAAGATGATGCATCTGATTCGAACCAAATTATAGATTGGGAGCCAATGGGCTCTTACCCAAATTTATTCTGCGTGGAATGATCGATCCTAGTTTGGGTCATTAAGAGCGAGTTCTTAGGAATGAGTTTATATCCATAATGAGTATGCTTTGAATAAATCTTTGAGTCGAAGAGTCTACCTGAAAGTTAGAGTCAGATATGCTTGACAAATATCCTCATTTATTTAGCTAGATCAGATTCTGAGGACATAATCTTTTTAAGGGGGAAGGATATAACGACTCGTATATTTTTGTATTATTTAAATGTGTAATTATGGAATTATTAAATGAATAATATATGTGTATAGCTTCTGTCAGCTATGTGTTATTTTATTTTTTATCTATGTAGGTGATTATGGTGTACAGGATTGTTCGTGTAATTAATTATTAAGTATACAGAATTGTTTTCACTTTTAAAAGTGGATTTAATGCAAATTTATTTGAATAAATACTTGGAATGTCTCTAAAATTGTTTTATTGGTTTTATAATTACAATAACTATTTTTGGGGTTTTATAAAATTTAGAAATCAATATTTCATCAATTATTTGATTCTGTATGATTTTCTAATTGCATTTAATTGTAAAATCCGTATTCAATCCCAGAATTCTTCAAAAAATTATTAAACTCATATATATTTGAGTTTGTAATATTCCGGGAATTTTAAAATTAATTTGGAAATTTTTGGGATTAATTTCACTCGCGTGTTGTTTCGTTTAATTGTTAAAAGCGGGTATAAATTACATTTTAAAAATTGTCCTGAAATTTCAAGATTTATATTTTATTAACTTCGGGATATTTATAATATTTTAAAACTATTTTTATAATTTTATGTAATTATTTTATATGCAACTTTGGTTCGTTAAAATGAGAATGCGAATCAGAAAACCGGGCCGCAGGGGACTTGTACTTATCCAATTGCTACGTGGCCAAATATAATTCAGTATGGCAGTGATTCTTGCCACGTGTTGCTTGATTACTAATTTAGTAGAAAAGAAATAAAATAGTAATAATAATAATAATAATAATAATAATAATAAATAAATAAATAAATAAAACCCACCCCTATCCCCATTTCTCTCCCACCCCCTCATCTCATTTGTCTTTCTTTTGTTTCTTTCGTTCTCTTCTCCCTGTTCGTTCGCGATGGCCGTGGTGCCGCTATCATCTCTAATTCTGGTAATTAGAATGTTGTGCTTCCTGTATTTCTTGTTTCTTTTCCGTTCTCCTGGCTTCCGCCGGATTTCTTTCCGGCTGGGTGGTCTATGTGCGTGCGAACGACGCGTGTGCTGTGCCCTATGCGTGTATATGTTGCCTGGGGTGTGTATTGATATGTATATGCTCCTGTGTGACATTTTATGTTTCTGCTGTTGCTATATTTTTGATTATTAACCGGTTGATTTCTGGCTTGTCTCTTTGTATTGTTGTTGTGCCGCACGTTATTTTTCCGGTTGCCGCTGGTTTTTCCAGTGAGGTGACCGGTGATTTGGGCTATGCGCGTATGCCTGTATTTATTATATATTCAGTTTGCTTTGGCTCAATTGTTTCGTGAGAATTATTTTAATTAATTTTAATTAATTTTCTTCAGAATTAATTAATTTTACTTGAATAGTGAAAACAATATTCTGTACAGAAAAGTAATATGGTAAACCTCGTGACTGGAATTCGAAACGGGTACTTCCGAGATTTACCGCCGTCGACAATGAGCCTCGGCGAGCCGACGGTGGACTGTGATGACGCGATTCTGAGTCATAATATATTAAAATAAATAATTATAAAATACAAATAAAAATATAAAAATACGGATAATAATTAATAACTGTAATGGAATTGACGTTTGGGAATTTGTAACTTGCAATTGTTGTTGTTGGTTCAAATTGGTGGTAGGGACTTGTAAATTGGATTGTGGTGATTGTGTTGTTGATTTGATGTCGAGTTGTTCGACGGGTTAGTCCGATAAATAAAGGAGGTGCTGCCCAATTTCCGAGAAAATGAAATACAAAAATGCGGGAGCGTATCCAACAATTATCGGGCTGTCGAATGAGTATATATAAACATATATATGTTGTATACGAAATTTGATTGTATGTGATGGTGAACTGTTTTTCCAAAAGTAATAACCCTAATTTTGTAAAATGATGAGTAAATGTATTTTTCCGAAAACGAACACCGAACCTATTTTTTCGAGAATGTGAACCCTAAGTTGATGCGTGTATTGTAATAATGTATATAACTACGAGTCGGGATTTGATATCGAATGGGTAGATGTGTTATTGAGGATATGTCAAGCATACCTAGATGTCTAAGGTAGGGTATTTCGGCTCTGTAGGTTCCAATCAAAGGACCCGAGTGTTGAAATCGAATCCAGGGTAATCTATTGGTTAGACGTTAAATCCTGAGCGTCCGTGTCGGCTCAAGGTCAATCAAAGCTCTGCAAGGCAAGTACCCCTGACCATTCTTTTATGGTTCAGTATATATGAATGAAATGTTATTTAATTTTTGAACAGGAACAAAAACATTTTAAGTTACGTATCCCCTGTGTTTGAAAATGTTGTTAAATATATGTTTTGGGGGAGAAGTAACTTTTGAAAGGACCTATCTCTAAAATGCGATTGAAAATTGAAAAGAGGTTTGAATAGTGTGCTGTGACAGAATTATTTTTAACATGAGATAGGTAAAAGTGATTTTGAAATTGGATAAAACGAATCAGATATTGGATAACATTGCGTAAGTGGCTAATTCGGTTGCACGCATTACATAACCGATTAGTCCAGCATAGTTAATGAGAGACCTAGCTAGTCTCTGCGGATCCGGTTATTTTATATGAAAGCCCGATCAGCTTTCCTAGACATTTTGTGTGATAGCCCGACCAACTATCCTAGATAATTTGTGTGGAGGCCTGATCAGCCGTCCCTAGATAACATCCAATACATGTCTGATTGTGATTTAGTGGTTTCCGTAACGGAACAGATGATTTTGTGGTTCCAGTAATGGAACAAGTGATTTTGAAGTTCACGGAGAGGAACAAGTTTTATAGGTCCTGTGATGGGACAAGTTTTATGGTTCCCGTAACGGAACAAATGATTTTGGGTCCCCTTAATGGGACAATGGTTTTATGGTTCCTGTAATGGAACGGAAGGTTTGAAAATGAAAATAACATGCTAAAATTGAACTCTAGTATTTATGCACAACACACGACAATTGATTTTATTTTACAGAGCATGATAGTTTTGATATCCAGTTTATACCTGTTTTACATGTTTCTAACAAGTTATGAATTCTGTTCCTATAACTGCTTTACTTTAAACTATTTTTACTTGTTATTCATATAGTGGTACTGCTGAGCAATTGATTGCTGACCCTTACAGAATGTTTTATATATGTATTGCAGATGCCTAGGAGATTCTTCCGCAGTAGTCTGGGCAAAGTTCCAGTTTCTTTCGCGTCAGGATCCTCTGAGGTAGTTGTGTTGGACCAAAGATGGTCTGTTGAGTTGTTGTATTAAGATAGTATTGTTCAGATTATTGTTATAGGTTGGTTTTGTATTAAATATAACTTAAGTCATACTTAAACCTGGAAAAGGTCTTGGTAAAGGGGTCATGGTTATATTATTAATGATTTGAATTATATTGTGATTAGTGTCGTCAACTCCTGACCCCGGGTTTGAGACAGTCACATGAACTAGCTGAATCTTTGAAGAAAAAGGAAATTTTAAGAAAGCAGCTTGAACGCGAGCAAGAGGTGATCGAGGCTTGGAAATCATCAAGAAATGTAAGTGCCCAAATTAGTAAAGTTCAAAGAATTGAGTCTTTCTGTGAAGAAGCCTGGAAAAAGGACAAGAAGAAACTGCACCCTGTATTGGTTGATGGCTTATCAACGATGTGGAGCTGACGGATGATAAAGCTTATCCATCAAAAGATGAAAATGATTATCTGTTGACAGACAAAGATACACATATGTCGATAGAGAAGAAGCCAATTAGCAAATCCAAGCTAGCTAAGCTTAATGAGAAATATGGATCAGTTTCTAAGAACTTTGTTACAGGAGAATCAAGTCGAGTCAAGGATACAAAGAGAGTAAATGTAGGGTAACTGTCAGTGAAGCAGTTGAGTGACAGATTGGAGAAAATTGAGGATAAGGTAGATTCTAAAAGAAAAAGCAACAGGAATGGGAAAGTTCGAATTAACAAATATAACAACTACACACATGATAAATATGAACCTAGAAAGATTTATGTAAATTATGGTAGTGTTAATCATTTTTCTGTTAATTGCAAATCGGTCATACCTACACCCCTGTCTGCACCTCACTCTTTTCCCAATATGCCCACACTACCAATGAATGTCATGCATATTATGCCTGCACAGAATTTAAATGCACAATTTGCTAATATGCCATTTGCACAAAATCCTTATTATGTTGCATTTAATATGCCTCAAATGCCATTTAGCATGCCTTACTAGAATAACATGTTTGCACAATCTATGCCATATCTTGTTAATCAAAATGTGCATTATAGTTCTACAATTGATCATGGGATTCACAGTCAATCCCCAAGGACTAAGGTTGATCCTCAATCACCTAAGTCTGATGGTGGAAAGCCTAAGAAACCTAAGAAAAAGACTAACAAGGCAGGACCCAAGGAAACTTGGGTAACAGAATCAACTTGATTTGATTTTGATGTGTACTGGAAAATAGAAAGACTCTTTGGTATCTAGATAGTGGATGCCTAGGGCATGTGACTGGAGACTCTACCCTACTTACTGAGTTAAAGGAAAGAGTTGGCCCAAGTATTAATTTTGGAGAAGACATCAAAGGGTATACTGTGGGATATGGCTTGATTTCAAAAGATAATGTCATCATTGAAGAAGTTTCCGTAGTGGATGGACTCAAACATAATCTCTTGAGTGTCATCCAACAATGTGACAAAGGCAACTCTGTAAATTTCAATTTTAAAGCCCGTGTTATTACCTGCAAGAAAAACAATAAAGTGGTTCTCACTGGCGTGAGAAAAGGAAATGTGTATCTAGCTGACTTCAACTCATTTAATGTAAATTTAATTACTTGTCTTTTCAGTAAAGCAAGTCAAGATAAAAGTTGGATATGCACAAGAAGCTGTCTCACTTTTACTTCAAGATTATGAATGAGCTAGTCAGGAAAGACCTAGTAAGAGGCAATCCTCAAGTTAAATTTTCAAAGGATGGATTATATGATGCTTGCCAAAAAGGGAAAGAAATTAAAGCATCATTCAAAAGGAAGCTTGAAACTACAATTGAAGAACCACTACAACTGTTGCACATAGATTTGTTTGGACCAGTCAATGTACTGTCAATTTCAAAGAAGAGATATTGTCTAATGGTTGTGGATGATTTCTCAAAGTTCTCTTGGACATATTTTCTTAAATCTAAAGATGAAGCTAGTGAAATCATATGAATCATATAAGGCAAGTCAACAATCATCTTGATCTCAAAGTTAGATGAATTAAGAGCGATAATGGAACTGAGTTCAAGAATTCTGCAATGAGGGTGTTCGGTGAAGAAAATAGGATCATGCATGAGTTTTCAGCAACAAGGACTCCATAACAAAATGGAGTGGTAGAAAAAAGAACAGATCTCTAATTGAAGCTACAAGAACATGCTAGAGGAATCAAAGTTACCAACTTATTTTTAGGCCGAAGCTGCCAATACTACATACTACATAGAATATTTCTTTGGTCAATCAAGAAAAGTGCATGAATCCTTATCAATTGTTCAAGAACAGGAAGCCAACACTGAACTTTCTTCATATTTTTTTCTACAAATGTTATATTCTAAGGAATCAAACTCAGCAACATGGAAAGTTTGATGCCAAAGCAGATGAAGGTATCTTTATTGGATATGTAGTTGGAAAATCATACAGAGTCTACAATCTAAGAACCAATATTGTTAAGGAATCTATACATGGCGTGTTTGATGATAAGAAGATTGAAGGACTATAAGTACTCGTATATTTTATATTATTTTGAAAGTGTAATTATTGAATAATTAATTAATTATAATATGTGTATTGGTTTTGACAGCTATGTGTTGGTTCTTATTATTTACGTGAGAATTATTGGTATATATGATGGAATTGTGTAATTAATTATCGAGTTGTATTGTTTTGTTTCACGTTTAAAAGTGATTTTAATGCATTTTTATTTTCATAAATATTTGGATGGTCTCTAAAATTGTTTTTATAATTTTATAATTTCAATAATTATTTTTAGGATTTTATAAAATTGAGAAATCAATATTTCATTAATTATCTATCTTTAAATGATTTTCTGATTGCATTAATTTGTAAAATCCATATTTAATTCCAAGATTCTCCAAAAATTACGAAACTCATATTTTGGAAATTTTTGGGATTAATTTCACCCGCGCGTTGATTCGTTTATTTGTTAAAAGCGGTTATAAATTGCATTTCAGAAATTGTTTTAAAATTATGAAATTTATGTTTTTATTAACTTCGGGATATTTAAAACATTTTAAGGCTATTATTGTGATTTATCGAATTATTTTAAAGGTGACTCAGGTCGTTAATTTCAAAATTCGGGGTAAATATTCGGTCCCCGGGTATTCAGGGACACGTGTTGGCTGCGGTTTTTTTTCCCATTTTTTCCCATCGATTGCAACTGCAATCTCAGTCTTTCTCTCTCTCTCCAAATCTCTCAATCTCTTTCTCCTCTCTATCTCTCTCTCTCCCTTCCTTTCTCTCATTCTTTCTTTTCCCTCTTTGTTCTTCCCCGATTTCTCTCAGTTTCTCGCCTTCCGGTTAGTTCTCCGGCCGGATTTTCCGGTGACTCCCTTGCTTCCTGTTTGACTTGTTATATATATACAATTATGTATATATATATGTGTGTGTTCTGTGTGTTAGTGACTGTGTGTGTGCATTTTTGTGTGTGTGTGTGTGTTGTGTTAGATATATTTGATAATGTCATGATTAATATGATTTATGTTTAGTTTTCAGATCTTACTTAAACAGGACAAATTGGTACTTAACTGAAATCAACACTTATACTGAAGTCAGAACTTAAGTGATCAGTACTTAATGTTCAGGAGATATTTATCAGGAGATAATATCAGAACTTAAAGGAAACTTTCAGATAAGGAAGGCGGATGATTGAAAGGAAAGAAGATCGAGACAAATATAAGAAGAGATATGCATGAAGAAGGGATTCTATGAAGAATGGAATACTTGGAAGAAAAGATATCTGATTGATATATTTTAGGAAGCGGAATTATATTCCATATCAATTAGCGATTATCTTGTAACTGTGTAGTATATAAACACAGACATAAGATTTACACTATAAGTGTTATCATTATCCAGAATATTATTTATTGTAACCCTAGCAGCTCTCGTGATATTTGTTCATCACTGAGATATGACAGTTCTATATTGTAACAGAGTTTATTGCATTGAATAAAGTCTGTTTTCTGTTACTTGTATTCGATTTGATTTTGCTATACACTGTATTCAACCTCCTTCTATAGTGTGTGTGACCTAACAAGTGGTATCAGAGCCTATCTGTTAACACACAAACAGTTTAAGATCCAAAAATAATCATGTCTGAAGCAGAAACTCCAACCAAGCCCACCAAAACTGAAGAACCACCAAAGACTCAAATTCATAGTCGATATGAGGCTATTAGGGTTCCCATACTGAAGCCATCTGAATATCCCATGTTAGATATATTTGATAATGTCATGGCTAATATGATTTATGTTTAGTTTTCAGATCTTACTTAAATAGGATAAATCAGTACTTACTGGAAGTCAGGACTTAAGGATATCAGTACTTATATTATCAGGAGATAATCATCAGAAGATGGATATCAGAACTTAAGTGCTGAAGGATGTTCAGATAATGACAGTAGCTGATTAAAGGAAAGAAGATCGAGATAAACATAATAAGAGATATGCATGAAGAAGGAATTCTATGAAGAATAGAATACTTGGAAGAAAAGATATCTGATTGATATATTTTAGGAAGCAGAATTATATTCCATATCAATTAGCGATTATCTTGTAACTGTGTAGTATATAAACACAGACATAGGATTTACACTAAAAGTGTTATCATATTCGAGAAGATTATTCATTGTAACCCTAGCAGCTCTCGTGATATTTGTTCATCACTGAGAGGTAACAGTTCCATACTGTAACAGAGTTTATTGTTTCAATAAAGTTTGTTTTCTGTTACTTGAAATATTAAAAGTTCGATTTGATTGTATTTTACACTGTATTCACCCCCTCTACAGTGTGTGTGACCTAACATCCCATATGGAAGGTGAGGATGACTATGTTTTTGGAAGCTACTGATCCAGAATATCTTGACAGAATCCATGAAGGACCTCACAAGCCAACAAAACTCGTTGTTGTAGTTGCAGGTGAAGCAGTAAAGTCTATACCAAAGGAGAAGAGTGATTACACTGCTGAATATATCGCATCAATTGCTAAGGATGCTAAGGTACGACACTTGCTGTATAGTGCCATTGATAATGTAATGTCAAACAGGGTAATTAACTGTAAGACTGCAAAGGAGATATGGGATGCCTTAGAGACAAGGTGCCAGGGAACTGATTCGATTAAGAAGAACAGGAAGACAATACTCACTCAAGAGTATGAACACTTTGAATCAAAGCCTAATGAGTCATTGACTGATTTATATGACATATTTGTCAAACTCTTGAATGATTTGTCACTAGTTGATAAGGAGTATGATATTGAAGATTCAAACCTTAAATTCCTGTTAGCTCTTCCTGAAAGTTGGGATTTGAAGGCAACAATTATAAGAGACAACTATAATCTTGAAGAAACAACTCTTGATGAAATCTATGGGATGCTCAAGACTCATGAACTTGAGATGGAACAAAGAAGCAAGAGGAAAGGAGGAAAGTCAAGGACAGTTGCTCTTAAGGCTGAAGAAGAATCCCTTAAGGAAGCTACCTCAAGGAAAGGCAAGGGAAAAGCGCTCATCACAAAGTCTGATACTGAGTCATAAAGTTCTGATGGTGATGATGACTCAGAAACTGAAAGCTTGCCTGAGATGGATGCTGATGAAGAGATGATGAAACTATGTGCTCTTATGGTGAAATGAATCACAAGGATTGCATACAGGAAGTTCAGGAAGGGAAAGAGGTTTTCCAGGAAAGGTGCAAGTTCTGATAAGAAGAATTTCAGAAAATCTGAAGGCAAAGGAGGGAAGTATGACAGAGGAGATCACTCAAATGTCAAATGCTACAATTGTGGTGAGAAAGGCCACATATCTCCTGATTGTAAGAAAATGAAGAGTGACAAAGGCAAGGCTCTTGTCACAAAGAAGAAAAGCTGGACAGACACTTCAGATTCTGAAAATGAGGAGAACTATGCCTTGATGGCAAATGCTGATATGGCAAATGCTGATAGCAGTCCTGAAGCTGCTGAGTTAAAGGTACCTCAAACTACTTATGCCTTTCATACTGATGATATTAATGAGTTGAGAAGATATGTTTATTAGTTATAGAGATCAAACTTTAACATGTGAAAGATTAACTTCTTAAAATCTTGCTTGTAAAAAGAGGAATGATTATTTAGAAGAAGAGTTAGTCATGTTCCATCAAACTCAGAAAGATAGAGATGAGGCTTTCTATGTTAGGTATGAAGTACTTAAAATGAATGAATCTCTAAAAACTGAGCTAGAAAAGGAAAGAGAGATTATCAGGACTTGGACTAACTCTGGAAGAACAACTCATAATTTGTTAAGTAGTGGAAACTGGAAAGAGGGCTTAGGTTATGGAGATGATAAGAATGATAAAGGAATTGTAGAAATTAAGCCTATAGTTGTTAAACAAAAGCCAAAGTTAAAACCTGTTAAGTTTGTAGCTATTGTAATAACCCCAAAATTTTGGACTTTTTGTAACCCTTATGAATAGTGATTTTGCTGATTATGCTGAATAAGAAAACTTTTCATGCCACACTTTGTAGAGGTCCTTTTATTGTTATTCTGAGATCTTATTAGTACTCTATATGGTATATAAGTGTATGTAAAGATCGTCAGAATCCAAATTCGAATACTTTGATTTTTCCCGAAAATCCACCAGATACCGAAAGAATTGAGTATAAGGTAACATGATTAAAAGGATTTAATTCAAGGATTATAAGAGAGGATCATAAAAGGAATATAAAATATTGAGAAAGGTTTAGGGGAACCCAAGTAATAAGATCCCGGGTATGATCCCTCAAACGATAAATGAGAATGAAAGTTAAGCGAACCGTATAACAGATCAGCGGTCATTAGCCAAGTAATTAGGGGTTAATCAAAGAGGTCAATGGACGATGATGTCATCACACCAACAAGAGGAAGACAAGTGTAACAAGATGACATAAGCAGATGACATGAGCATGACAAAGTGGGAAGGATTGGTTGGTTGATTGTGAGCCACGCAATTTTTACCATGGTAACAATTTAATTAACAAGCAAAAGGTAGCAACCAAGTCAAGGCAAAACAAATCACAAAACACAAATTAGAAGTTGACTTTTGCTTTCCAAGAACAAAAGCTCTCGGCCAAAACCAGAGCAGAAACTTAAAACTACCATATCTCCTTCAATACTCACTCAAATAGTATGTTCTATAGCTCTTTGGAAAGGTATTGAGATGGCCTACAACTCTTGTTCACAAGTCTCGTCCAAATAAGCATGGTAAGACACTAGTTTTGACAGTTCTTTCAATCTGACTTTTAGAAACTTCAAAACCTAACTTTGTGTTCTTGATTTCTTTGGAAAGATCAAGCTTGTAGGAGGCTCCCTAAGACTTCCTAGCTACTCCAATCACTCCAAGGAAGGTATAACACTTCCAAACCCTAACTTTACTTTGAGTATTACGATGGTTTTGATGGTTATAGTAAATGAGAAGCATGATGCTTGTGTGTTTAGAGTTTGGATTGGATTTGTAGTGATTTGGATGTTGAAATCTTGTTTATAGTTAATGAAACTTAAGTATAGCTAGTAGTTCATGTGTGGGGTTGTATAAATTGGAAAATCTTAAGGTTTGGAGACTGATGTAGTAAGGTTTGGATGAGGGTTGGTTGTATTGTTGGTTGTGAGTTGAATGGTGGTTGTTTGGAGTGGTTTAAAACTTGGTAATCGCGTGAACATAGTCGTCATAATACCCGATTTTCCTTAACTGTCCTGGTTTTAACTTTAGGACCCGTGAAATCACTGAAAGATTCTAACCTTTGCCATGTTTAGATAGTTCATGTTACGAGAGCTTTGTTTTGATATGTGGTTCGCTTGAATCCGATGTACGGTTTAGGAGAAACGACCGTTTTAAGTAACAGCGTTTCGCGAACGAACCATTACCCCTCGCCTTACTTCGAAACCTTGGTTAAGACCCTTAAATGACTAATTGGAGTATGAAACAATTATGTAAAGTGGACTAGGCAGTTGGTAGGGTATTCGTGAAAGCGTCGCCTTTAAATTCGTAACGGTTAATTTATTAAAAATGGTGGAGCCGAGGGTACTCGAACGACTTATGTGATTTGTTAAGCGTAGAAATGACCATAAGAAAACGTTAGGGTTCAATTGGTTAAAGTCTAGTTTCTTAAGCGACCGTGGTTTAATTCCGGCTTATGTTGTTGTTAATAGGTTACCGGACCCACTCTAAGTTTAAGTCTACCCCGGAGCACTCAGGCAAGTTTTCTACCCGTTATACTGTTGTTGTGATGTATATATGTATATGCATTATCTTGTGATAAGTGCATGAATGTTATTAGCAAATCTTGCGATATATTGGAGCATGCTGATAAGGTATATATGCATGTCTGTTTCGTAATCTTGATATCTAATTGTTGATTCAATTGCTTATAAGTTGCATAATACCTATGCTAGAGATAAGCAGTAGTTGCGTATACCCTTGGTATAGGGGACCCAAAGGTGAACATATTTCTAAACCGGGAGTCGATGTTCCCGAGTATAATATATATATAGATATATTTTTATATATATATAGATATAGTTTTCAAAACTATTAATCGAATAAGGTTTATTCGATAACTTTATTTTATTTAATGAATATTATTTTAAATATTCATTCGAGGACTTATGACTCCATTTAGTTTATTTAATGAATATTATTTTGAATATTCATTCGAGGACTTAAGACTCCGTTTATTTTATTTAATGAATATTATTTTGAATATTCATTTGAGGACTTATGACACCGCTTATTTATTAAATAATATTCTTTATTTTATTAAAGAATAATGTTTCGATAATCAAACTTATTTTCGATTATTCAAATAAAGATCGTACTTTCGTATAAGTATATCTTTGGTTATTTATTATTCATTTCAAGTATAAGTTTTAAAACTTCTACTTCAATTATTTTTATAAAGATTATCCTTTATGGGAATATTATTTAGATAATAATATTCATATATTTTCTAATATATAGGGATTGATTTATTTCATTAAATCAGCATTACTCCAAACATTCTTAAAAATGTTTTCGAGTCTTCAAAATGATTTGAAAAGTTAGGGCGGATCCCAAAACTCATTTTTATATTTAAGATCCTCCTTTCGAAGGTGATTTAAATACTCGCTCAAAACCTGAGGGATCCGGCTCTGTGGTGTGTTTTATATTCGCAACAAGGTTGCTGTTTTGATAAAAGAGTTTTTGATTACTTACCCAACACTCGGGAAGAATAATTCTTAGAACAAGTTAATCCATTAACAGGCACCGCCTGGGAAATATCGGTGAGTTTTCCTTTCCACTAGATACGACTTCTTGGTGGAGCCGTATCAACAAGTTTCTACTTGGGGAAAGGGGGGACAAGCTTTATGTTTCAGAGTCATGGATTTCATCTGAACTAGGAGTGGCATAAGTGGTTGAGTGGCGCCGGCCCAGCCTTATTATATTGGCCCAAATGGCCTGGAAGTTCCGCTAAGACGGTCCATTCCTTAGGAGTCTAGTGTTCGGTTGACAAGTAAATCCGACAGGTTCTCCTTTACATGTAGACAATGGTGGGGTTGCACTACTGCGACTGATCATCGTGAGTGGTCTTCCTGGCGCGACAAACTCCCATAATGAGTTCATCATCCAATTGGATATTTCTGCAACACTACCCAGAGTACTTCGATAGAAAGGCTACGGTTGGGCGATCGTTGAGTGTTGGCAGGGTCGAGTTCTCAAAATGATGTTTTCATCAAATAAAGTATGTCGTAACTTCATTTCATTTTGAGGATATTTCAAAGATTGAATCTATTAAAGTCTTTTCTTGTAGTCTCATCTATGTGATGAACTTTTGAAACTGATGATACCTTGAACGGTGGTAGTTCAAGTAGTATCCGGAAAAGATATAAGTATATTGAAGTATCTTGTAACTTTATCTTTTCAACTTATATATGGTTAATGATTATCTTATGCATGACAAAGATTTTCACAAAAACATTGAGACAAGGTTAGATATATGAGATCACCTTGCAATAATATTTTTATACAGTTATCAACTGGAACTCTGTGTATATTATGCATGGAAGAGGACTTCCAAGATTTTGAAAAGTATATATACATATATACTGATTATTTTGTGACTTGGTCGCGATAAGATATCAAACTTGGTTCATTTTTTTACTTGACCAAGACTTTCTTGAGTACTATGAGAATGCTCATATATTGTTAATCATTATACATATTATTTCGGTGAGCTTGTTGCTCACCCTTGCTTTCTTCTTTCATCACACAACATCAGATAGACAAGATGAACAGGACCAAGCTCCCAATTCGCGAGAGGATAGGAAACGTTCCGCAGTTTCCTATAGGCGTTGATGTCGCTGTAGCTGAGGTAGGAACTACCAATAGGCTAGGCTTTCAACTTTTGATGTACCAGACTTATGTATCTTTATGAATTGTAATAATGGCAAAGAAACGTAAATTTATTCAGAAACCCTTTTAAGGTGTAATGGCATATAATTGTGGAATAAAATGACTCGTGTTATTTTTGGATATTCATCTCTGAGACTATAACTTGTGGTGTGTGTGTTTATTGTGGGGTCACAGTACAGAGTAGTTGATTGTTTATTAAGATTGGGTGTTATTAAGGGAAATGGAACTCGTGACAACCCGGATCCCCGACCCCGGATTTGGGGGTGTTACAGAAATGGTATCAGAGCTAAGCGTTATAAACCTCAGAGATGAAGTGACGTTAAAATAATAAGTTCACTAAAATAAATAAGAACTCTTGCCAAGTTCATAGTCGGACTACCTAAAGTAGTACTGACAGTTAAAACCCTTATGGGAACCCTTATAAATATCGTAATAGGAGCGTAGTTTGTTATCATATATGGTAGCGGGACTCCGAACCCTGAGGTTGAGGAGCAATAACGTGATGATGTTTTATTAGTTATTGGAGATCAGATTGTGGATCCGATAGAGCGTCCTAACACGGGACCGGATGATGTTCATATTGAGGATGTAGCGGTTGAGGATGTTGTCCTAGAAGGGATTATCGCTGAGAAGGATCCCGTGAAGGATCCTGACAAGAATGAATAAAGGACCACTGAGGAATTGATGACCATGGTTAGGGCGACTACAAGAGGTAGGATTGGCCGGTCACTACAGGAGGTTCGTTCAAGTTCGTAAAGATAGTATCCCCTTTAACGTGGCTTACTCATAAGACTGAGAAGTTCAAATAGACAGAGAAATGCGAGAACAGCTTTCAAGAACTGAAGCAAAGGTTGGTGACGGCTCCTATATTGGCGTTGCCGGATGGAAAAGGAGATTTTGTGATTTGTAGTGACACTTCGCATAAGGAATTAGGGTGCTTCTTATACAGCACAACAAGGTAATCACGTAAGCGTCAAGACAATTAAGGGAATATAAAATTCGATATCCTCACCCATGAGCTTAGGCTCGTGGCAATAGTTTTGCCCTAAAGATTGGAGGCACTACTTGTATGGAGAGAAGTGTGAGATTTACACAAGCCATAAGTGCTCTATTGCATTTTCACGCAGAAAGAGCTCAACATGCGCCAGAGGAGGTGGTTAGAGCTAATCAAGGATTACGATTATGAGATTCTTTATCATCCAGAGAAAGCCAAAATGGTGGCTAATGCCCTTAGTTTAAAGGAGAGACTCAACATGAAAATGTCTTTGGGAGAATTGATAAAAGATTTTGAGAAAATGGAAATAGAAGTGAAGGTAACCGGAGCCGCTACCGAAAAGCTGTTTGAGATTGCAATACATCCCGAATTATTGGAAAAGAACATATTGTGCCAGAAAAAGTGATGAATGAAGGCAGAAAGCCAACAAATAGATAAGAGATTAATACCGAGAAAGATGATAAGGGAATAATGAGGTATTCCTACAGAATTTGGGTTCCAAATGTTCAAGAGATTAAAGATGAGATCTTAGATGAAAGCTAGTTTGAGGAATAATATTTAGAGCAAACCCTAAACGTGATAGTCATGGAGGTCGCCATCAAGATAGAAGGAACCCATAACATAATGAAGTGGAAAATGAGGATTTAAAACATGTAGGATGACCCCGATTATGGGGAGGAGGAGGGAACGTTCAGACTAAGGAAACAGAAGTCGAGTAAGGAAAGGAGACCCGAGACGGTACTCCTATACGACATTTTATGGACCTTTCTAGACAGAACTTAGACTATTATCCCCAACCACCACCCCGAGTAAACAATGAGATGAGAAATTCTTTCAGGACCTTGAAGTCGCTAAGCTCTCAGAGTTCCAAGGAACAAGCTAACCCAGTCGAGGCAAGAGCCTGGCTAAAGGAAATATAGGAATCATTTGAGATTCTAAATGATTGACGAATCACAAAAGACTGTTTTTGTCACTTACCCTCCTAAGAGAGAGGCCAGTCGCTGGTGAAAGGCCAAGGAAGGCACGGAGCAAGAGATTATAATAAACTGATTTAAGTTCAGTCAATTGTTTTTAGGAAAGTACTTCCCAAGGTTATGGAGATAGTGTAAAAGCTTTAGAGCCAGAACAAAGGCAGACGAGTATGATGAATTATGAATCTAAGTTGTAAAATTTGTCAAGATTCATTCTGAGGACACGAATCCAGAATGACGGGATGTTTGAAATCAATGCTTATGTTGTGTTGGTTTGTGAAATAATGATAAGAGAAAGGAAAATAAAAAGAAACTGAAGTGGAAAGGAATATAAAGGCAATAGAGTTTGAGGAATGATAAGGGAGTTGGGTATGAGGAAACCCTAAAGACTCGTAGCAATAGAAATAGAAAAGTACGTAATCGTCAGGATGAGGGTGATTCACCATGAGTTAAAATTGATGGTTGAAGGCATAAGAGATACATATATTTTATCCCCTATAAGTTAGGAGGATTCGAGGAAACCTTGAGATAGTTCGAAGGATAAATAATAAGACGCGGATAGACTGAGGAGACAAGGAAGTAAGAAATTAGGAAAATTGGATGAAGGAAGTGACCTTCAAGAATGTGAAGTGTAAGACCGGTGGCTTGATACCCAGAAAGGGAGACGCCAGGTATGAAAGATATCCCAACATTGAGATGATTGTTGAGATAAACAACAAAAGTAAATAAGGAATTATTAAGAAGAAGTTCACATTGAACATGACCAATATCTCCCAGAACATCCCTGTTGTCATTATCAAATTAGGCAAGCAAAGCGGAAAAAAAACCGTTGTTATCTTTTAGAGGCCATATGGATTGACCTCAGTTTGAATAAGGATGCTATTGTGAAATTAAGTATAGACTATCGAAGTGAGAATGATTGAATAAGGTAATCTATCAAGTATATATGACTTGATTTATCCATGGAAGAGTGTAAGTATCTTTTAAAGGTGGAATTAAGGATAAAACCCCGATAACTTGAAATGAATCCTAGGGGAATGCATAAAGGTTGGCATTTCACCCTTAATAGGGACAGCATGAGTTTTGACAGTATGAATTGGAAAGGATTAAGGTAACAAGAACCTTTAAGGATCAGTGGAGAAATTTTTCAAAAGTATATAGACAATGATTCTGGTATTAGTAAATGGTATCTTGATATGCCCTGTGCCTAGGGTGTACCTGATGAAGGATTTAACGATAACCTTAGAGGTTTTACAAGGAGAAAGGTAATATTCAAAGTTCTCAAGAATAGGAATTTTGATGAAGGAAATATGGCGTAATTATAATAATGCCAGGTGGGCACGTGTTAAACCATAAGAAGTATAGATTGAACCAATGAAGGTCAGAATTGTTAAAGCAAGAAGGGCCCAAGATAAAAGACGTCCTAAGTACGATCGAGAGTCATCCATGATAATGTTTACATTTGAAGACTAAGGCAGTGACTTATGGAAAGATGGTGATTTTTTTTATCACAAGGACTCAGGAAAAGCATTTTCACATAAGCAGTGATTTGAAATGAGGTAAAAAATTTAGTGAAGGTGGTTAAAATGACATTGATTGTAAGGAAGTAATACTATCAGGAAAGGCCAAAGAGGTGGCCGACACTTTAAGTGTAAGAAGACAATTATCGGCGCTCGTGCCAGAGGAATACAGTGATAATGGTTAAAGCCGTGAAGATTGTATCATGGTTTGAAAGATTGACATTCCTTCTGATGACTGTGCAATACCCAACCGTAATAGTAGTTTGGTAAAGATTTAATTCATGTAATCGCCGTGAGCGGGCTTTCTATCTTAGAAGATCCTATCTTGAGATAAGCCAGGAGCATGTTACGAAAGGACTAAATGAACCTTTGAGCTTCATGTCTCCCGGTAAAGAAATATGGTTAATAATGGTATTAGCCTGCTATCGTTGCTTTGATTGAAACTCTTCTACAATTTTATCTGCTTCATGTCATGTATGTACGTCAGGATCAGGAATGTTCTTCACGAATCATGAGTGGTGATTATGTTACCTCCTTAAAAGATTTTTATACGGCAGATATGGACTCCGTATGATTAGATATAAAGATTCCGAGAAAAACAAATGACTACCATAGGTCCGTGGTGGACTATAGTAATGCATCAACGATTCTATGAATATTTATACAATGACAACTGTGGGAGTTGTATTAGAATAGATGTTGAGATTGAGTACCACTAATCGAGTCGTGGTGATGTATAAGTTATCATTGATAGACTAATTAAGTCGATTATCTACCTATTGAATATTTATTCCTTCTTATTGATAAAGAGTAGTATTACTATACGAAGAAGGTTACAGATTAGCAATGGATTCTAGTAACTATGATGTCTAGAATGAAATCCGAGATTCGATTTTTGTTGTCGAGGGAGTTTCAAAAGTGAGTGTTTATGAACTCGAGCAAGAGCATGGATCCATGGAATGATGGACGGAATAGTAAATATTCTGGCACGTGAAATACGATGCTATAATACTTGATGTTGATATATATACACATATGTTTTGTTCTCCTATGACAAACCTCTATAGTTCAGTGGTAGATTCCAAGCTAGATATTTGTGGCAGTATTTTTCATATACAATTCTCTTCAATTTGTTCTTTTCACTCTTTTTCATTTTGTATAAGCTGAGAAGAACAACCCTTCTAGAAGGGGAGGTATTGCCGAATGACTATCTATCTGTATGATAGAAGCCTAGTAGGATACCACATGTTGTTTAATTGCTTGTCAAGTACTAAAGGCTGGCCACCTTCTGTACTAACTATGCAATAGAACAAGTGTTCATGATCATAGTGATCTCTCAATAAAATCATTTAATTCTATATGATAGATCAAGCTTTCGAAGATGGAAGCAGCTAAAGAAAGTAGTATCAGTGCGATGGTATTCCGAATCTAACGCGTTCATGATACTAAGGTTGACGCGGTTATTAAAAGGTTATAAAAATCTAGCGAGCAAAAGTGTAACCAATATAGTATTATGTACGGAAGATAGTAATGACTACGAACAAGAAAAGAAGGAGTATTGAGAAGCAAAAGCTATAGTGCTAGAAGCTATTATGAGAGTCTGTGTAATAGACTTGAAAGAATTTGGAATGGTCATTTATCGCGGATTGAGTTTTCTTACGACAATAGATCATATGTCATTATCGAGATGTCGCCTTATGAGATCCTTGAGGGAAGACAATGTCGATCTCCCTTATGTTAGGATGAAGTTGTAGAGCGCAAGATGCTCGGACCAGCAGTAGTCCAAAGGACCAAGGATATAATAGATCTAATCAGAGGACGGTTGGTAGTAGCCCAAGATGGACATAAGAAGTGTATTGAATTGACACGAAAGCACAAAGAATAGGAAGTAGGGGACCTAGTGCTGTTATAGGTATTCCCTTGGAAATGATGAATGAGGTTCGGAAAGAAAGGAAAGCTAAGCCCACGAATTGTTGGCCCCTTTGAGATATTAAGACATATTAGGAAGTTAGCATATGAGCTAGCCTTACCCCCGAAACTGTAGCAAGTTCATAACGTGTTCCACGTATCAATGTTAAGGAAGTGTAATTCGGATGCCAGACAAATAGAGGTATATGAGCGCATAGACATGTAACCAGACGTAACCTATATGGAGCAACCAGGAAGGGCTATAGATTGAAAAGGAACAAGTGCTTAGGAGAAGGGTTATCAAACTAGTCAGAGTTTGATGGTAGAACCACAATGTGGGAAAATTTACTTGAGAATTGGAAAGTGTAATGCTAAGAGCGCATCCCTATTCATTTTCTATCTGATTCCGGGATGGAATCCTTTTAAGGAGGGGAGACTGTAATAACCCCAAAATTTTGGACTTTTTATAACCCTTATGAATAGTGATTTTGATGATTATGCTGAATAAGAAAACTTTTCATGCCACACTTTGTAGAGGTTCTTTTATTGTTATTCTGAGATTTTATTAGTACTCTATATGGTATATAAGTGTATGTAAAGATTGTCAGAATCCAAATTCGAACACTATGATTTTTCCCGAAAATCCACCAGATACCGAAAGAATTGAGTATAAGGTAACATGATTAAAAGGATTTAATTCAAGGATTATAAGAGAGGATCATAAAAGGAATATAAAATATTGAGAAAGGTTTAGGGGAACCCAAGTAATAAGATCCAGGGTATGATCCCTCAAACGATAAACGAGAATGAAAGTTAAGCGAACCGTATAACAGATCAGCGGTCATTAGTCAAGTAATTAGGGGTTAATCAAAGAGGTTAATGGACGATGATGTCATCACACCAACAAGAGGAAGACAAGTGTAACAAGATGACATAAGTAGATGACATGAGCATGGCAAAGTGGGAAGGATTGGTTGGTTGATTGTGAGCCACACAATTTTTACCATGGTAATAATTTAATTAACAAACAAAAGGTAGCAACCAAGCCAAGGTAAAACAAATCACAAAAACACAAATTAGAAGTTGACTTTTGCTTTCCAAGAACAAAAGCTCTCGACCAAAACCAGAGCAGCAACTTCAAACTACCATATCTCCTTCAATACTCACTCAAATAGTATGTTCTATAGTTCTTTGGAAAGGTATTGAGATGGCCGACAACTCTTGTTCACAAGTCTCGTCCAAATAAGCATGGTAAGACCCTCGTTTTGACAGTTCTTTCAATCTGACTTTTAGAAACTTCAAAACTTAACTTTGTGTTCTTGATTTCTTTGGAAAGATCAAGCTTGTAGGAGGCTCCCTAAGACTTCCTAGCTACTCTAATCACTCCAAGGAAGGTATAACACCTCCAAACCTTAACTTTAATTTTAGTATTACGATGGTTTTGATGATTATAGTAAATGAGAAGCATGATGCTTGTATGTTTAGAGTTTGGATTAGATTTGTAGTGATTTGGATGTTGAAATCTTGTTTATAGTTAATGAAATTTAAGCATAGCTAGTAGTTCATATGTGAGGTTGTATAAATTGGAAAATCTTGAGGTTTGGGGACTGATGTAGTAAGGTTTGGATGAGGGTTGGTTGTATTGTTGGTTGTGAGTTGAATGGTGGTTGTTTGGAGTGGTTTAAAACTTTGTAATCGCGTAAACATAGTCGTCATAATGCCCGATTTTCCTTAACTGTTCTGGTCTTAACTTTAGGACCCGTGACCTCACTGAAAGATTCTAACCTTTGCCATGTTTAGATAGTTCATGTTACGAGCTTCATTTTGATATGTGGTTCTCTTGAATCTGATGTACGGTTTAGGAGAAACGACCGTTTTGAGTAACGGCGTTTCGCGAACGAACCATTACCCCTCGCCTTACTTTGAAACCTTGGTTAAGGCCCTTAAATGGCTAATTGGAGTATGAAACAATTATGTAAAGTGTACTAGGCAGTTGGTAGGGTATTCGCAAAAGTGTCGCCTTAAAATTCATAACGGTTAATTTATTAAAAATGGTGGAGTCAAGGGTACTCGAACGACTTATGTGATTTGTTAAGCGTAGAAATGACCATAAGTAAACGTTAGGGTTCAATTGGTTAAAGTCTAGTTTCTTAAGCGACCGTGGTTTAATTTTGGCTTATGTTGTTGTTCATAGGTTACTGGACCCACTCTAAGTTTAAGTCTACCCCGGAGCACTCAGGCAAGTTTTCTACCCGTTATACTGTTGTTGTGATGTATATATGTATATGCATTATTTTGTGATAAGTGCATGAATGTTATTAGCAAATCTTGCGATATATTGGAGAATGCTGATATGGTATATATGCATGTCTATTTCGTAATCTTGATATCTAATTGTTGATTCAATTGCTTATAAGTTGCATAATACCTCTGCTAGAGATAAGGAGTAGTTGCGTATACCCTTAGTATAGGGGACCCAAAGGTGAACATATTTCTAAACCGGGAGTCGATATTCCCGAGTATAATATATATATATATATAGTTTTCAAAACTATTAATCGAATAAGGTTTATTCGATAACTTTATTTTATTTAATGAATATTATTTTGAATATTCATTCGAGGACTTATGACTCCGTTTAGTTTATATAATGAATATTATTTTGAATATTCATTCGAGGACTTAAGACTCCGTTCAGTTTATTTAATGAATATTATTTTGAATATTCATTTGAGGACTTATTGTGACGGCCGCAACCCCGGGGTCAGGAGTTGACGTCATCAACAACAATAACAACAATTATAAATCAATCTAAAACATAACTACGACCCCTTTACCAAGACCTTTTCCAGGTTTAAGTATGACTCAGGTTACTCAACTAACAAAACTCAAACTTACAACAATCATCTTGACGCAACTAACTTAACACAACAACTCAACAGACCACCCTTGGTCTAGCACAACCATCTCAGAGGAGTCCGACACGAAAGGAACTGGAACTCTGCCCGACTATCACCGGAGAATCTCCTAGGCATCTGCTATATATATATAAAACATTCTGCAAGGGTGAGCAATTGCTTGCTCAGTAGCACCACTATATGAATAACAAGTAAAACAGTTTAAAGTAAAACGATTATAGGAACAGAATTCATAACTTGCCAGAAACATGTAAAACAGTTATAAACTGGATATCAAAACTAGCATGCTCTGTAAAACAAGATCAACAGTCGTGTGCTGTGCATAAAAATCATAGTTCAATTTTTAGCATGTTATTCCCTTTTCAAACCTTCTGTTCCACTACAGGAACCATAACCATCTGTCCCGTTAAGGGGACCCAAAGCCATTTGTTCCATTACTGGAATCACCAAAAATCACAATCAGATATGTATTAGATGTTATTTAGGGACGACTGATCAGGCCTCCACATAAATTATCTAGGATAGTTGGCCGGACTATCACACAAAATGTCTAGGAAAGCTGATCGGGCTTTCACACAAAATCACCGGATCCGCAGCGACTAACTAGGTCTCTGATTATCTATGCTGGACTAATCGGTTATGTAATGCGTGCAACCGAATTAGCCACTTACGCAACGTTATCCAATATCTGATTCGTTTTATCCAGTTTCAGAATCACTTTTACTTATCTCTTGTTAAAAATCAATTCTATCACAGCACACTATTCAAAATCTCTTTTCATTTAAATCATGTTTAGAGATAGGTGTTTTTAGAAGTTACTTTTCCCCAAAATATAATTTTAAACAACATTTTCAAATACGGGGGATACGTAACTTAAAACATTTATGTTCCATTACGAAAGTACGACATTTAGTTATTCACGTATACTGAACCATAAAAGAATGGTCAGGGGTACTTGCCTTGTAGAGCGATACAACTATCTCTGATTGACCTTGAACCGATTCGGGACACTCAGCTTTATCGCTTTACTGTTTGACTATCTGGATCCGACTTCAACGCCCAGATCCTTCGCTTAGGAACCTCGCTGCGCTTGTCTACTGATCACTAGATTATCTTTAGTTTGATATCACTTTTTGAGTCCTTTGACTAATACCTACAGAGCCGAAATACCCTACGTTAGACGTCTAGGTATGCTTGACATATCCTCGCTAACAACCTACCCATTCGATATCAATTCCCGACTCGTAATTACACATATTATAATAACACACACAACAATTAGGGTTCACATTCACGAAATATAAGTTCAGGGTTCGTTTTCGGAAAAAAATACATATACCCATCATTTTACAAAAATTAGGGTTATTACTTTTTTGGAAAAATAGTTCGCCACCACATACACTCAAATTTTGTATACAATATACATATATGTTTATATATACTCGTTCGACGGCCCGGTAATTACTGGATACGCTCCCGTATTTCCGTCGTTCGGTTTCTCGGAAATTGGGCAGCACCTCCTTTATTTATCGGACTAACACGTCGAACAAATCGACGTCTCAATCAACAATCTTAAACCAACAACACAATCACAAGTCACAAATTCCCAAACGTCAATCCAAATCAATTAATTATTATCCGATTATTTACATCTCAAAAATAATTTATGAACTACATTAATATTTTAAAATATTAGGACTCAGAACAGCGTCATCACAGTCCACCGTCCGCTCGTAACAAGTCATCGCGGTACGACGGCAAAATTCTCGGGGTACCCAGTAATTTGGATTCCAACCGAAAATTTCACCGATTAAAAATAATTTCCCGCAACCAAATATTCATATCACAAATATTATTCAAGATAATTTCCTGCAGAATAATAAAATAATTAAAATTCCATCACCAACACACGCGTATAACACACGCTGCACACACAGAACCAAAACCACGGCTGGAAAACACAGGGGCGGCAACACCACCGGAAAAACACAGATACACACACGGCACACACACACGCTCACACGAACACACACACACATGCGTATATATAAATATATACATACACACAACTGATTGAACTACCAGGCTCACCGGAATAGGAATCACAGAGGCGGCAATCGCACAAGGAAGCAACGGGGACGGAAGAAAGAAAAAGGAAGAACAGGAACGGATGGAGCAAGAAACAGAGAAGATGAAATCACGAGAGAGAGAGAGAGAGACTGAGACTAGAGAGATCGAGGTAGAGAGACAGGGACAAAGAGATGATGTTTTTGGGAATAAACTGCCTGCCTGCACGTGTCCTTCAAATGGGACGCGTGTTGATATTCTTTTATGAATTATTAACACGTGTCCCTGAGTATTAGGGGTCAATTATTTAACCGAATTTCGAAATCAACGAGTCAGGGCACCTCGAAAACAATCTCCGAAAATTACGAAAACAGCGCTAAAATATTATAAATATCCCGAAGTAAATAAAAACGTAAATTTCGAAATTTTTAAACAATTTTTAAGGTACGCTTTATACCCGCTTTTTAACGAATAACGAAACAACGCGCGGGTAAAACGATTTTCGAAAATTTCCAAAATAATTTTAAAATTCTCAGAATAATACGAACTTAATAAAATATAAGTTTCAGAATTATTAAAGATTCCCATAATTAAATATGGATTTTAGCATTTAACACACTCAGAAAATCATTTAAACATGAATAATTAACAAAATATTGATTTCTCAATTTTATAAAGTCCTAAAAATAATTATTGAAATTATAAAATTAGAAAACCAATTTTAAAGACAACCCAAATATTTATGGAATTAAAATTATCATAAAATCACTTTTACAAGCGAAATAATATCATATAACTTACCAATAAATCACAAAATTCCAATCCCACATATCACAAATCATAAATAATTAAATAACAATCAGTAACCGTTGCCAAAATCAATACACTCCTTTTATTTATTTACTTAAACTTTTATTACGCTTTCAAATATTAGAAATAAAATAAAAATACACGAGTCGTTATACTTATGACTCCGCTTATTTATTAAATAATATTCTTTATTTTATTAAAGAATAATGTTTCCATAATCAAACTTATTTTCGATTATTCAAATAAAGATCGTACTTTCGTATAAGTATATCTTTGGTTATTTATTATTCATTTCAAGTATAAGTTTTAAAACTTCTACTTCAATTATTTTTATAAAGATTATCCTTTATGGGAATATTATTTAGAGAATAATATTCAGATATTTTCTAATATATAGGGACTGATTAATTTCATTAAATCAGCATTACTCCAAACATTCTTAAAAATGTTTTTGAGTCTTCAAAATGATTTTAAAAGTTAGGGTGGATCCCAAAACTCATTTTTATATTTAAGATCCTCCTTTCGAAGGTGATTTAAATACTCGCTCAAAACCTGAGGGATCCGGCTCTGTGGTGTGTTTTATATTCGCAACAAGGTTGCTGTTTTGATAAAAAAGTTTTTGATTACTTACCCAACACTCGGGAAGTATAATTCTTAGAACAGGTTAATCCATTAACAGGCACCACCTGGGAAATATCGGTGAGTTTTCCTTTCCACTAGATACGACTTCTTGGTGGAGCCGTATCAACAAGTTTCTACTTGGGGAAAGGGGGGACAAGCTTTACGTTTCAGAGTCATGGATTTCATCTGAACTAGGAGCGGCATAAGTGGTCGAGTGGCGCCGGCCCAGCCTTATTATATTGGCCCAAATGGTCTGGAAGTTTCGCTAAGACAGTCCATTCCTTAGGAGTCCAGTGTTCGGTTGACAAGTAAATCCGACAGGTTCTCCTCTACATGTAGAAAATGGTGGGGTTGCACTACTGCGACTGATCATCGTGAGTGGTCTTCCTGGCGTGGAAAACTCCCGTAATGAGTTCATCATCGAATTGGATATTTCTGCAACACTACCCAGAGCACTTCGATAGAAAGGCTACGGTTGGGCGATCGTTGAGTGTTGGCAGGGTCGAGTTCTCAAAATGATGTTTTCATCAAATAAAGTATGTCGTAACTTCATTTCATTTTGAGGATATTTCAAAGATTGAATCTATTAAAGTCTTTTCTTGTAGTCTCATCTATGTGATGAACTTTTGAAACTGATGATACCTTGAACGGTGGTAGTATCTTGTAACTTCATCTTTTCAACTTATATCTGGTTAATGATTATCTTATGCATGTCAAAGATTTTCACAAAAATGTTGAGACAAGGTTAGATATATGAGATCACCTTGCAACGATATTTTTATACAGTTATCAACTGGAACTCTGTGTATATTATGCATGAAAGAGGACTTCCAAGATTTTGAAAAGTATATATACATATATACTGATTATTTTGCGACTTGGTCGTGATAAGATATCAAACTTGGTTCATTTTTTTACTTGACCAAGACTTTCTTGAGTAATATGAGAATGCTCATATATTGTTAATCATTATACATATTATTTCGGTGAGCTTGTTGCTCACCCTTGCTTTCTTCTTTCATCACACAACATCAGATAGACAAGATTAACAGGACCAAGCTCCCAATTCGCGAGCAGATAGGAAACGTTCCGCAGTTTCCTATAGGTGTTGATGTCGCTGTAGCTGAGGTAGGAACTACCAATAGGCTAGGCTTTCAACTTTTGATGTACCAGACTTATGTATCTGTATGAATTGTAATAATGGCAAAAAAATGTAAATTTATTCAGAAACCCTTTTAAGGTGTAATGGCATATAATTGTGGAATAAAATGACTCGTGTTATTTTTGGATATTCATCTCTGAGACTATAACTTGTGGTGTGTGTGTTTATTGTGTGGTCACAGTACAGAGTAGATGATTGTTTATTAAGATTGGGTGTTATTAAGGGAAATGGAACTCGTGACAACTCGGATCCCCGACCCCGGATTTGGGGGTGTTACAGCTGTAAAGTCTGAAACTGAAAAATCAGAAGTTAAAGAGGAATTAACTTCTGACAAACTAAAATAGGAAAAGACAACTGAAGTAAACGTGGGCTTAATGACAAAGAAGCAGCTTAAGCATAAGCTGAAAGAAGTTAAGGATATAAACAAGGTAAAGTGACCTAGGAAAAATAGGAATGGAAAGGAAGGTGTAAATAAAAGCAATGATTATAAGCCTATTCCTAATGCTCCTAGAAAAACATGTCATAACTGTGGAAGTTCTAACCATCTGGCTTCTTTTTGCAGGAAGAATAAGAACATAAACTCCTTACCTTCAAAGTCAGGAGTTAAGAGTTAGTCTATTAGATATAGGCCACAAAATCCTTGTTTTCATTGTGGTAGTTTATGGCATTCCATTTACACTTGTAAGGAATATCATAGTTTGTACTATGATTATTATCAAATAAAACCTTCTTTAAAGAAAGTTAGCATTGTTCCTTCTGGTGTAAGTTCTGATACAAAGTCTGATAGTATAAATGCTGATAAGAAATATGTTAACATTAACTCTGATGCTAAATCTGCTGCAAATGTTAACAAACTTAATAAGGCCACATGATCCAAGCAAGTCTGGGTCCTTAAAACTAATCATTAGTGGTCTTTGTGATTGCAGGGCAACAGGAAAAACATCCTAGTTCTGGACAGTGGATGTTCAGGACATATGACTGGAAATAAAGCCCTGCTATCAGACTTTGTGAAGAAGGCTGGCCCAAGTGTTTCTTATGGAGATGGCAACATTGGAAAAACATTGGGATATGGAAATATCAATCTTGGGAATATCATCATTAAAAAAGTAGCTCTGGTCTCAAGACTTAAACACAATCTGCTGAGTGTTAGTCAAATCTGTGACAGAGGTTATCATGTGGATTTCTTTGAAGAACACTGTGAAATTATAAGCAAATCTACAGGCAAAGTTGTTCTGAAAGGATACAGGCATGGTAACATTTATGAAGCCAAGCTTTCAACAAGTACTGATGGGTCTGCAATCTGTCTGGTGAGTAGAGCATCAATTGAAGAAAGCTGGAATTGGCACAAGAAACTCTCTCATTTAAATTTCAACAATATAAATGAACTGGTCAAGAAAGATCTTGTGAGAGGACTGCCAAAGCCAGTATTTGCTCCTGATGGCCTTTGTGATTCTTGTCAGAAGGCTAAACAAAGAAAATCTTCATTCAAGAGTAAGACTGAATCATCAATTCTTGAGCCTTATCACCTACTACATGTTGATCTATTTGGTCCAGTGAATGTCATGTCTATTGCAAAGAAGAAATATGCTATGATCATAGTGGATGAGTTCACCAGATACACATGGGTATATTTCTTGCACACAAAAAGTGAAACTGCATCTATGTTGATTGATCACGTCAAGCAACTGGATAAATTGGTCAAAGATTTTGTGAAGATAATAAGAAGTGATAATGACACTGAGTTTAAGAATTTGACAATGGAAGAGTTCTGCAAAGACCATGGAATCAAGCATGAATTTTCTGCTCCTGGAACTCCACATCAAAATGGAGTTGTTGAGAGAAAGAATAGAACTCTTATTGAAGCTGCACAAACTATGCTTGATGAAGCAAAACTACCAACCTATTTTTGGGTTGAAGCTGTGCAGACTTCTTATTTTACTCAGAATGCAACACTTATTAACAAGCAAGGAAAGACACCATATGAGATGGTGAAGAAAAAGAAGCCAAATCTGAAGTATTTTCATATATTTGGATGCAAGTGTTTTGTTCTTAAGACTCATCCTGAACAGCTATCCAAATTTGATCTAAAAGCTGATGAAGGAATTTTTGTTGGATATCCACTTTCCACAAAAGCCTTCAGAGTCTACAATTTAAGAACAAGGGTTGTCATGCAATCTATCAATGTCTCCTTTGATGATAAGAAGATTACTGGACTTGAAGATTTCAATGATCATGATCAGCTGAGATTCGAAAATGAAGACTTAAATTCTGATACTGAAAATCCTGACAGTCTAAATCCTGATACTGTAAACTCTGATAGATTAAACTCTGATGTTATTGAAACTGTGGTGACTACGTCAAAGGAAGATGCACCTGTGCAGGGGGAGCTTACTGAAGATATAACCACATCTCAAGGAGCATCAGAACATACAATTGGCTCTTCAATTTCAGATTCATCAAGTTCTGATAAGCCAAGTTCTGATAGTTCTGAAAACTTAAATTCTGAAGGATCCAACTCAGAGAGCATAGTTTCAGGAGGAGCATCAGAAAATGTTGATGAAGATAACATGGATCATGGGGGAGCATCCAGTTCTAGAGAAAACCTTCCATCTGCAAGGAAGTGGACTAAATCACATACACCTGACTTAATAATTGGAAATCCTGATGCAGGTGTCAGAACTAGAACAGCTACTTCAAATGAATGTATTTATAATTCTTTTCTTTCTCAGATTGAACCAAAAAGTCTGGACACTAGTGTCAAGACCAAAGAACGGATCTGTTGTTGGTACAAAGTGGGTGTTCAGAAACAAAACTGATAGTGATGGCATAATTACAAGGAATAAAGCAAGGTTGGTTGCAAAAGGATATTCTCAACAGGAGGGAATTGATTATGATAAAACATTTGCACCCGTTGCTAGATTGGAAGCCATAAGGATATTTTTGGCTTATGCTGCTCACAAAAAGTTTACTGTCTTTCAAATGGATGTGAAAAGTGCTTTTCTCAATGGAGAATTGGAAGAGGAAGTATATGTTGAACAACCTCAAGGCTTTGTAGATTCCCAATATCCAAATAATGTCTACAGGCTTGATAAAGCACTTTATGGCCTTAAGCAAGCTCGAAGAGCATGGTATGAGACTTTAGCTCAGTTTCTTCTGGAAAGTGGATTTAAAAGAGGAACTATAGACAAAACACTGTTCTACCTCAACCATGGAAAAGACTTACTTTTGGTTCAGATATATGTTGATGATATCATCTTTGGTTCTACAAATGACAGACTTTGCAAGAAGTTTGCCAAACTGATGCAGTCAAGATATTAAATGAGTATGATGGGGGAATCTAGCTATTTTCTGGGCCTTCAAGTCAAGCAGAATGAAGAAGGAACTTTTATTTGTCAAACCAAGTACACCAGAAATTTGCTAAAGAAATTTGGAATGCAAGATTGTTCAACTACATCCACTCCCATGGCCACTGCAACAAAACTGGATAAGGATACTGGTAAATCAGTAGATATTAATAATTACAGAGGTATGATTAGCTCTCTACTCTATCTAACTGCTAGTTGACCTGATATCATGTATGTTACCTGTCTTTGTGCAAGATTTCAAGCAGATCCAAGAGAACCTCACGTAACAGCTGTGAAAAGAATTTTCAAGTATCTTAAGGGAACAGCTGATCTGGGATTGTGGTATCCCAGAGAATCAGACTTTAAACTTTTAGGTTACTTAGATGCAGATTTTGCAGGTTACAAAATTGACAGGAAAAGCACAAGTGGAAGCTGCCAATTTCTTGGAGGCAGATTGGTTTCTTGGTTTAGCAAGAAACAAAAGTCAATTTCCACATCAACTGCAGAAGCAGAATATATTGCTCTAGGAAGCTGTTGTGCACAGATTCTTTGGATGAAGAATCAGTTACTGGATTATGGGTTAACATATTTTAAAATCCCTATTTACTATGATAATCAAAGTGCTATTGCTCTGACAGGTAATCCAGTTCAACACTCAATGACAAAGCACATCAGCATTAGGTACCACTTCATAAGGGAACATGTTGATGAAGGTACAGTGGAATTGCATTTTGTTCCAACAGATCAACAACTAGCAGATATCTTCACCAAACCACTGTGTGAAGCTACTTTTACAAGATTGGTAAATGAATTTGGAATGGTTTCAGGTTTTTTCTCTAAATCTGCTTAGCTTTTGGTCTGATGCATCAGACTTTATGGTCAGTATTTATAGATATTACTATACTTGTATATTCTGTGCCTAATTGAAAATTGCTTAAGTATTGATGGTTGTCTGATGTGAATTTCTAAACTCTGATAGTGATATAAATGTTTCTATGACTATTCAATCCAATGAGGATAAATATGCTAGATGCTGACCTAGTAGTCTTTAATATACTTCCAAATCCCATATTAGAAGTAATTATTTATGTGAAATCTATTGGCACAAGCAAATTCGGATATTGAGCTTAGTTAAGTTTACTTTGTCTATCTTATTACTAAGTCAAAAACTAGAATAATGCTTCTCATCTGTTAAGTTCTGATGTTAGTAAATCTGATGAATGTACTAAGTGCTGATAAGCCTCACTTATCAAAAGAAAAGGAAAAGAAAACTGTTAAGACACTGAAGGGGAAGGATGAGGAAAAAGATGACCAGGGAAACTCTGGAAGGGGTGGAGGTCATGGTCAAGGTAGAGGTCTCTCATCAAGAAGAGCTGGAACTACAAGTCATAGAACAAGTTCTGATACTGGGAGAAGAATAACTTCTGATACTGGTACCAGGAATGGACTTTGAGAGTCTAATGGAAGAAGAAGCTAGACTTAAGTCTGAAAAAGTCAACTCTAAATCTGAAGCTTCTGTTGGTAAAAAGAAACTTCCTACGGCTAAAAGCATTGTGATAAAAGAAAGGACAAATCCTGTGGCAACTAAGGCCAAATCATAATTACAGATAGATCCAAGGTCCAAGGGCAAAGAAAAAGTTGGTGAACCTATAAAGGTTTATGTGCCTCCTATGGATGAAGAAATTTCTGTTGAAGATGCTGATCTTACTCTGACTTCAAGGAAGATTTCTAAGACAACCTCTGACATGGCTCAAGTTGTTCAGAGTCAAGATATAGTTAGTTCTGGTATAACCATGAAGCAAGCAACCTCTGACATAGTTCAAGTTGACTTGATATCAGAAGATAAATCAAAGGAAATCTCTGACATTGCTCATGTTAAATCCTCAAGGTTACTCCTACCAGGTTTCACTAAAGCCAAACAGACTCAGTCTTTGAAGACTGAAGCAAGTGGTTTTGAAGAAAGAGTGGTTACTGGAAAGGAAGCAAGAGATAAATCTGGATTGGGTAGTGCTGATGAAAGAAGAGTGCATAACACAACCAATGATCCAACTTCCTTAAGTGAACCAGGTGTTAGAGCAACTCCTGAAAGATTGAATCAACTAGAATCTGTATAGATGGTCTACCATACCTACTTGAAAGAACACATCTTGTTATATTTTATGACAGATGGTAGGGTTTACCATATAAGGGAAAATGCTATACCACTGAAGTATTTTAAAGAACTAGAACATGTTTTATTCTTACTTCAAGTGAATGACAGAATAACAGAAAGTGCTGCAAACTATTTGAAGACTCAAATTCAGAGACATAAAAGGCTTTATTCTGTAAAGACTGACATCACATATCTTCCAAAGTACAGAGATCACAAGGGTGATATTGTTGAGATGAAGCCTAACTCTGCTAAGATTATAACTACTTTTCTGGGTTATAAGGCTGTAGAATTCAATCTTGAGTCTGACAAGGCATATTTGATCAGACTGGATCAGGACATAAGGAAAGCTAGAATAAATGATCTCAGGGCTGCTATCTTTCAAACTGGCGAAGATTCTGCAGAACTCAAAGATGCTAAAAGGAGGATGATTGATGAACTCGGATATGCTGAGAGATATTTGTTAAAGAACTATCTCAGAACAACTCCTGACATCAGAGAGATCAGAAAGTGAAGCCAAGTCAAGATCTACAACTGCTCAAATTCTGATATATATACAGACTAAAGTTGTTATCAGAAGTTAAAGTTGGTAAAGCTTTAAGGACTGTAAGTTGTAGTTATCTAGTCAATTTTTCATGCATTTGTACTTAATGTTTTTGACATCATCAAATATCTGTTAAACTTGTATATTATGCTAATTTACAAGTTGGGGGAGATTGTTAGATATATTTGATAATGTCATGAATAATATGATTTATGTTTAGTTTTCAGATCTTACTTAAACAGGACAAATCAGTACTTAACTGAAATCAACACTTATACTGAAGTCAGAACTTAAGTGATCAGTACTTAAGGTTCAGGAGATATTTATCAGGAGATAATATAAGAACTTAAAGGAAACTTTCAGATAAGGAAGGCGGTTGATTGAAAGGAAAGAAGATCGAGACAAACGTAAGAAGAGATATGCATGAAAAAGGAATTCTATGAAGAATGGAATACTTGGAAGAAAAGATATCTGATTGATATATTTTAGGAAGCAGAATTATATTCCATATCAATTAGCGATTATCTTGTAACTGTTTAGTATATAAACACAGACATAAGGTTTACACTATAAGTGTTATCATTATCGAGAATATTATTTATTGTAACCCTAGCAGCTCTTGTGATATTTGTTCATCACTGAGAGATGACAGTTCTATATTGTAACAGAGTTTATTGCATTGAATAAAGTCTGTTTTCTGTTACTTGTATTCGATTTGATTGTGTTATACACTGTATTCAACCCCCTTCTACAGTGTGTGTGACCTAACATGTTGTGTCGTTGTGTGTGTGTGATTGTGCTCTGCAGTGGTGGTTCGACTGTGTTGTTGTTTGTTCATCTCTGTTTGCGCGTGTGGCGCATGGCTGTTGGGTTATTTTAACATTATTTAATTAATTTTCTGCAGCAAAAAAATATATTATTGAGCAATATTCGTGAAATAAAAATATATTCGTGCGGGAAATATTTTTTTGATTAATCGGTAGAATTTATTCAGATACCCGAATAATTTTGGGCATCAATAAATCTTATCACCGTCCGCGATGAATTTTTACGAGCGGACGATGGACGGTGATGATTTTTATCTAATTCCTAATTTTATAAAACAAATAATTATTTTATATAATTGGTCCTGTACGTAGATAAATTGTGGAGTTGTGGAAATTATTTTGCGATGTGAATTGTGGACCCCAACTTTCCAGATTATGTCTACTATCTTTTGAAAGCACTTTATGGATTGAAGCAAGCACCTAGAGCCTGGTATGATACTCTGTCAAGGTTCCTTTTAGAAAAGCATTCAAAAGAGGTACTGTTGACAAAACACTTTTCTTTAAAAATGTTAATGGCTCTAGTATACTTGTTCAGATTTATGTAGATGATATTATATTTGGCTCTACAGATGAGAAACTTTGCAAAAAGTTTTCCAAACTAATGCAAAGTAAGTATGAGATGAGCATGATGGGTGAACTAACTTACTTTCTTGGTTTACAAGGTAAACAAGTTAGTGATGGAATATTCATTAGTCAAACTGAATATATTCATGATCTTTTAAAGAAGTTTGACTTAATGGATTGCACATCTGCAAAAACTCCCATGACCACTGTCACTAAACTTGAATTGAACACTATTGAAAAGTCTATGGACATTTCAAACTATAGAGGCATGGTTGGCTCACTTTTATATTTGATAGCTAGTAGGCCAGATATAATGTTTGTTACTTGTCTTTGTGCTAGATTTCAGGCTAATCCTAGAGAATCTCATTTAGTAGCTATTAAGAGAATTTTTAGATAATTCAAGGGTATACCAAAACTTGGCATTTGGTACCCTAGAGAATCTGGCTTTGATCTAATCGGTGATTCAGATGCAGATTATGCAGGGTGCAAAATAGATAGGAAAAGCACAACTGGAACATGTCAGTTTCTAGGAAAAAAGCTTGTGTACTGGTTTAGTAAGAAGCAGAACTCAGTTTCTACTTCCACAGCAGAGGCTAAATATATTGCTGCTGGTAGCTGTTGTGCACATATTTTATGGATAAAGAATCAACTGTTGGATTTTGTCTACACGTGGACAAGATTCCAATCTTCTGTGATAACACAAGTGCCATTGCCATTACTAAAAATCTGGTGCAGCATTCGAGGACAAAGCACATTGACATCAAGTACCACTTCATTAGAGAACATGTCATGAATGGTACTATAGAACTACATTTTGTTCCAAGTGAGCAGAAACTTGCAGACATCTTTACCAAGCCACTTCATGAATCAACTTTCTCTAAGTTGGTAAGTGAGTTAGGTATGCTCAATTATTTGTAATTCTTTTTTATGTTTTTATAAATTGTGATGCAGCCAGAAATAAGTTTGACTTTATTAAAAGTTACATATCAGGATTTGCAAGTTGTCAAATCCTGACACCAAAATCAGGATTTGCAAGCAGCCAGATCCTGACACCAAAATCAGGATTTGCTAAAGGCAAATACTGATGAAATTCAACAGATAAGAATTATCCGTTGAAAGTAAAAAAAATATCTAGGTACTTTATCTCTCAACGGATAAAGGCACATTATGTATCCGTTGAATTGTTCCAATCATAGCAGTTAATTCTAAACCCTAGACGTCGACTTTACTCACAGTGTGTATTTATCTGTCGATGGATAAGTTTTGGTATTTCTACCATCTGCTTTATTTTTTTAAACGGTTATTTTTGGAAATTATAATTGGATACTTTATTTTATTTTTAATTATTCGTTTTTCTTTTTCTGAGAAAGTATAAAAGCCCGTTCCATTTTTATATTTCACTTTTATCTTTCTCTGAACTACAAAGCGAGTTTCACTCTCTTCATCTCCAAAACCCCCTTTCTCTCTATAACTGCATACTAAGCAAAAATGGCACCAGTAGTCAAAATCATGTCTCAATATGGGTTTGTCTATGAGAAAAACAACTTCGTAGCACTCCTGGACAAGAGTATTCCAGCTGAAGACTTTCACAAGATGATGGACTTCATTAGCAAATACAAATTGAAGTACTTTATGCTCGAGTCTCTGGTGATTTACTGTGAAGCTGTGGAGGAAGTTTGGACCACAACAGTTTTTAACTCTACAAACATGACCATTAACTTCAGTCTCAAAGGTAATGATTATCGTGTTAATTGTGATGAAGTTCAAGCTTGTTTTAAATTGCCCAAAAATAACACATCTATTGCACACACAGACACTGATATGAGTAACATGTTTAGGTCTACAGGTTATTCTATTGATTATGCTAATTTAGGTGGGATAAGAAGAAAAGGCCTTAGAAAAGAATGGAGCTTTCTATGTGATTCATTTATCAAAGTATTTTCTGGAAAAATAAGCAATTTTGATGCAATTATTTCTTCCATGCTTAACATGCTGTACATGGTCTTAAATGACAAGTTTTTTTTAATTTTAGCAATTATGTCATGTTAGAGTTAGGGTATAAATTGGGAGGTATTAAGAAAAGACCAAAGTATGTGTACTATGCTAGGTTTCTTATGATGCTAGCTAATCATGTATCTAAGGATCTTTTAATTGAGAACCCAAACAACAAGCTTGCTTGTTGGGTCTAAGAAAAGAGAGTACTTGTTGATTTATGCAGGAGCAATCTCAATGAAGAAATGCCTCTTCACTACATGCCAATCATGGAGGCACCTCAAGTAAGTAAGGTAAATGTTTCCATCTCTAACTCTTCCCAACCTGCTATTTCTTTGAGTTTAACTGTGGCTATGACATCTGTGACTATGACCAAACAGATGCCTGCCCAAGCCACAAAACCAAAATCTTCTAAATACAAATAAAAGAAGCCACAATCTAGTTTCTCTCAAAATAAATTAGTTTTAAAAACTACCACAACACCTGGGGGGAGTGTGAAAGGTAGTGAGCAAGGTGAGGGAAAGTGTGAAAATCTACGAAGCCTTAAGGATAAGGTGGGTGTGGAAAGTGTGACCCGAATCAGCCACATCACAATCTCCTAACAGACCGTGGTGATTAATAAGGAAATAAGCTCATTACAAGTTGCATCCTCTCAAAAAGATGTAGCTATTGAAACAAGCTCTCAACCAAGAGCACATGCCAAAAAGGGAAGGGAAACAACTGACCAACACAAACCAATATCAGAAAGAAGAAGCTAAAACCTTTGGGGGAGTCACGGGGCACACACATAGTGTCAACTGCAGTCAAAAACTCAGTTATAGCACCATCTCAAAGTCAGGTTGATGTGGCTCCAATAAATGTGGAGTGACAGCCAAATTCTCTCATTATCAATACACCACACACACAATAATCCTACAAACTCACTGGATGTGGATAAGATAAACACATCAATTCCTGATTCTCCATCTTTAAAATTCTTGGAGAAACCAAAATCTAGAACAAGTGAGCATCATCTTATTGATGATTTGTTGTCTCACTTTCCCTTTCTTTCTAAAACTAATGATGAGTGTGTGCATAAAAATCTAAAGTCAATCTCTGTAACACCCCCAAATCCGGGGTCGGGGATCCGGGTTGTCACGAGTTCCATTTCCCTTAATAACACCCAATCTTAATAAACAATCAACTACTCTGTACTGTGACCCCACAATAAACACACACACCACAAGTTATAGTCTCAGAGATGAATATCCAAAAATAACACGAGTCATTTTATTCCACAATTATTTGCCATTACACCTTAAAAGGGTTTCTGAATAAATTTACATTTTCCTTGCCATTATTACAATTCATAAATATACATAAGTCTGGTACAACAAAAGTTGAAAGCCTAGCCTATTGGTAGATCCTACCTCAGCTACAATGGCATCAACGCCTACAGGAAACTGCGGAACGTTTCCTATCCGCTCGCGAATTGAGAGCTTGATCATGTTCATCTTGTGTATCTGATGTTGTGTGATGAAAGAAGAAAGCAAGGGTGAGCAACAAGCCCACCAAAATAATATGTATAATAATTAACAATATATGAGCATTCTCATAGTACTCATGAAAGTCTTGGTCAAGAAGAAATGAACCAAGCTGATATCTTAACGCGACCAAGTCGCAAAATAATTCAGTATATATATACATATACTTTTCAAAATCTTGGAAGTCCTCTTCCATGCATAATAAACACAGAGTTCCCGTTGATAACTGTATAAAATATTGTTGCAAGGTGATCTCATATATCTAACCTTGTCTCAACGTTTTTCCGAAAATCTTTGACATGCACAAGATAATCATTTACTAGATATAAGTTTAAAAGATGAAGTTACAAGATACTCCAATATACTTATATCTTTCCAAATACTACTTGAACTACCACCGTTCAAGTTATAATTAGTTTCAAAAGTTCATCACATAGATGAGAATACAAGATAAGACTTGAATAGATTCAATCTTTGAAATATTATTGAATGAAATGAAGTTACGAGATACTTCATTAAGTCCCGATATATATATATCCATATATATATCTCTCATACATTTCCTGAAAAGCTCTGTCATGTAAAGTATGAACAGAGTTGCAATATTCAATGAATTTTGGAAAGAAAAGTATTTTGGCATAAACCCGATATCTTGCTGATCAGGCAAAGATACCAATAAGTAACCTTTTCTACTAGTAGATGGATGAATCCCCCACCGGTCATCACCCTGGCCACATAAGGACCTTGTGCTGGACCGCCACCCGGCCTCTTATGCGTTGATGGACTGCCACCCAGCCACTTACACTTTGATAGACCGTACCCCGGCCTGTCGCTTATGCCGACTCAATTAGATGGACTTACTTCCCGAACGTTGGGTAAGTAATCAATTCATTTATCAAAACAGCAACCTTGTTGCGAATATAAAATACACCACAGAGCCGGATCCCTTAGATTTTTGAGAGAGTATTCAAGTCCCCTTCAAAAAGGAAGATCTTAAATTTAAAAACGAGTTTTGGGATCCGCTCTAACCTTTAAAAATCATTTTGAAGACTCGAAAACACTTTAAAGAGTGTTGGAGTAATGCTGATTTACTAAAGTAAATCAGTCCCGATATATTAAAAAATATCTGAATATTATTAAATAATATTCCCATAAGGATAATCTCTATATAAATAACTTGAAGTAGAAGTTGTAAAACTTATACTTGAAATGAGTATTAAATAACCAAAGATATACTTATACGAAAGTACGAGCTTTATTTGAATAATCGAAAATAAGTTTGATAATCGAAACATTATTCTTTAATAAAATAAAGAATATTATTTAATAAAATAAGTGGAGTCATAAGTCCTCGAATGAATATTCAAAAATAATATTCATTTAATAAATTAAGCGGAGTCATAAGTCCTCGAATGAATATTCAAAATAATATTCATTTAATAAATTAAGCAGAGTCATAAGTCCTCGAATGAATATTCAAAATAATATTCATTTAATAAAATAAAGTTATCGAATAAACCTTATTCGATTAATAGTTTTGAAAACTATATCTATATATATATAAATATATATATTATACTCGGGAACATCGACTCCCGGTTTAGAAAATGTTCACCTTTGGGTCCCCTATACTAAGGGTATACGCAACTACTGCTTATCTCTAGCATAGGTATTATACAACTTTAAAGCATTGAATCAACAATTAGATATCAAGATTACGAAACAAGCATGCATATAAATATTATATCACATGCTCCAATATATCACAAGATTTGCTAATAACAATCATGCACTTATCACAAGATAATGCATATACATATATACATCACAACAACAGTATAACGGGTAGAAAACTTGCCTGAGTGCTCCCGGATAGACTTAAGCTTAGAGTGGGTCCGATAACCTATGAACAACAACATAAGTCGGAATTAAACCCGGGTCGCTTAAGAAACTAGACTTTAACCATTTAGAGTCCTAACGTTCACTTTCGCGCTTAACGATTTACTTAAATCGCTCGAGTACCCTCGGCTCCACCATTTTTAATAAATTAACCATTAAGAATTTTAAAGCGATTCTTTCGCGAGTACCTTACCAACTGCCTAATCCACTTTTCATAAATGTTTCATACCCCAAATAGTCATTTAAAGTCCTTAACCAAGGTTTCAAAGTAAGGCGAGGGGTAATGGTTCGGTCGCGAAATGCCGTTACTTAAAACGGTCGTTTCTCCGAAACCGTACATCGGATTCAAACGAACCACATATCAAAACGAAGCTCGTAACATGAATTATCTAATCATGGAAATGGTGAAAACCTAACAGGGAGTTCTCGGGTCCTGATATTAAGAGCAAAAACAGTCTAAAGTAAATCGGACATTACGACGGCTATGTTTACGCGATTTCCCAAATTTTTACCATTCCAAATCATATCAATCCAAATACCAATCAACAACAACTCAAGATACACATCAATGCTACTGATTTCAGTCATAATAAGCTCAAGTATCTTAATCCAATCATATATTATAACATCTCCAAATTCAACTAAACTACTTAACAATTAAACTCGAATCATGCTTATCATTCAAATTACTACTCATCAATCCAAACCATCTCCAAACTTCAACATTCAAACTTATTACTAAAGGGTGTGAAGATTTATACCTTTCTTGGAGGGTGGAAAGTTACTAGGAAGCCTTATGGAGCCTCCTACAAGCTTGATCTTTCCAAAGAAATCAAGAACACAAAGTTAGGCTTTAAAGTTTCTAAAAGTCCGATTGAAAGAACTGTAAAAATGAGGGTCTTACCATGCTTATTTGGACGAGACTTGTGAACAAGAGTTGTAGGCCATCTCAATACCTTCCCAACAAGCTATAGAACACAACATTTGAGTGAGTATTAAAGGAGATATGGCAGTTTAAAGTTGATGGGTTTGTTTTGGCCGAGAACTTTTACTCTTGGAAGCAAAAGTCAACTTCTAATTTTTGTGTTTTATGATATTTGCTTGGTTGCTTCTCCTTTTTGCCTTGGAAAATGTTTTAGCTTTTTACCATGGTAAATTTTACATGGCCCAAAATCAACCAATAAAACAAAACCCCTTGTCATGCTTATGTCATCTTGCACATGTCATAATGCTTCCACTTGTCCACACCTTGTTGGTTTGATGACATAATCATCCCTAACCTCCTTGATTTACTACTAATTGCTTGCCTAATGACCGCTGATCTGTTATATGGTTCGCTTAACTTTTGTTTTTGTTTATCGTTTGAGGGATCATACCCGGGATCTTATTACTTAGGTTCCTTTAACCTTTCTAAATACATTATATTCCTTTCATGATCCTCTCTTATAATCCTTGAATTTAAATCATTTTTATTCTGTTACCTTATACTCAATTCTTTCAGATGTGATAGATTTTTGAGAAAAATCAAAGTGTTCGAATTTGGATTCTGACGATCTTTACATACACTTATTTATCATATAGAGTACTAATAATATCCCAGAAGATCAATAAAAGAGCCCCTACATAGTGTGGTATGAAAAGTTTTCTTATTCAGCATAATCAGCAAAATCACTATTCATAAGGGTTTCAAAAATTCCAAAAATTGGGGTTATTACAGTCTTCCCTTCTTAAAAGGATTCCGTCCCGGAATCAGATAGAAAATGAATAGGGATACTTTCTTAGCATTACACTTTCTAACTCTCAAGTAAATTTTCCCACATTGTGGTTCTTCCATCAAACTCTGAATAGTTTGATAACCCTTCTCCTAAGCACTTGTTCCTTTTTCAATCTATAACCCTTCCTGGTTGCTCCATATAGGTTACGTCTGGTTGCATGTCTATGCACTCATATGCCCCTATTTATCTGGCATCCGAATTACACTTCCTTAACATTGATACGTGAAACACGTTATGACTTGCTACATGTTCTGGGGTAAGGCTAGCTCATATGCTAACTTCCCAATACTTCTTAATATATCCAAGGGTCCGACAAATTGTGGACTTAGCTTTCCTTTCTTTCCAAATCTCATCAATCCTTTCCAAGGGTTTCCAAGGGGATACCTTTAACAACACTAGGTCCCCTACTTCCTATTCTTTGTCCTTTCGTGTCAAATCAACATACTTCTTATGTCCATCTTGGGTTACTACCAACCGTCCTCTGATTAGATCTATTATATCCTTGGTCCTTTGGACTACTGCGGGTCCGAGCATCTTGCGCTCTACAACTTCATCCTAACATAAGGGAGATCGACATTGTCTTCCCTCAAGGATCTCATAAGGCGACAACTCGCTAATGACATATGATCTATTGTCGTAAGAAAACTCAATCCGTGTTAAGTGATCATTCCAATTTCTTTCAAGTCTATTGCACAGACTCTCATTATAGGTTTTAGCATTAGACCTTTTGCTTCTCAATACCCATTCTTTTCCAGTTCGTAATTGCTACTACCTTCCGTTCCTAATATTATACTAGTTATACTTTTGCTCGTTAGCGTTCTATAACCTTTTAATAACCTCGTCAACCTTAGTATCACGAATGTGTTTCCATTCTGAATACCACCACAACTTTACTACTCCTTTTTTAGCTGCTTCTATCTTCGAAAGCTTAATCTTTCATATAGAAGTAAAAGAATTTATTGAGAGATCACTATGATCATGAACACTTGTTATATCGCATAGTTAGTACAGAAGGTGGCCAGCCTTTAGTACTTGACAAGTAATTAAACAACATGTGGTATCCTACTAGGCTTCTATCACACAGATAAATAGTCATTCGGCAATACCTCCCCTTCTGGAAGGGTTGTTCTTCTCAACTTACATGAAATGAAAACGAGAGAAAAGAACGAATTGAAGAGAATTGTATATATAAAAAAAATATACTGCCACAAAATATCTGGCTTGGAACCTACCTCTGAACTATAGAGGTTTGTCATAGGAGAACAAAACATATATGTATTTATATCAACATCAAGTATTATAGCATCGTATTTCACATGCCTAAATATTTTTGCTATTCCGTCCATCATTCTATGGACCCATGCTCTTCCTCGAGCTTATACTCAATCACCTTTGAAACTCCCTCGACACTGAAAATCGAATCTGGAATCTCATTTTATACATCATCGATACTAGAATTCTGTGCTTGCACCGCAACCTTCCTCGTATAGTAATACTACTCTCTATTGATAAGAGGGAATAAATATTCAATAGGTAGATACTCTACTTAATTCGTCTATCAATGATAACTTATACACTACCACGACCCGATTAGTGGTACTCAACCTCAACATCCATTCCAATACAACTCTCATGGTTGTAATCAGCTCATTACTCGCAGAATCATTGTTGCATTACTATGATCCACCACTGACCTACTGTCGTCATTCACTTTCCATGAAATCTTAATATCTAACCATACGGAGTCCATACATGTCGTATAGAATCCTTCTAAGGAGTTAACATAATCACCATTCATGATTCATGAAGAACACTCCAGATCCTGGCGTATATTCATGACATGAAGCAGATAAAATTGCAGAAGAGTTTCAATCAAAGCAACGATAGCAGGTTAATACCATTCTTAATCATATGCCTTAAATAGAAGACTTAACTCAAAGGTTCGTCTATTCCTTTTGAAACATGGTCCTGGCTTATCTCAAGATAGTATCTTCTGAGATAGATAGCCCGCTCATGGCGATTACACGAATTAAACCTTTACCAACTACTATTACGGTTGGGTATTGCACAGTCATCAGAAGGAATGTCAATCTTCCAAACCATAATACAACCTTCACAGCTTTAACCATCATCACTGTATTCCTTTGGCACAAGCGCCTATAATTATCCTCTTACCTTTAAAGTGTCGGCCACCTCTTTGGCCTTTCCTGATAGTAACATTTCCCTACACTCAATGTCATTTTAACCACTTCCAAATAAATTTTCTACCTCATTTCAATCACTGCTTATGTGAAGATGTTTTCCTTAAAATCTGATGGGTAAAAAAAATATCACCATTTTTCCATAAGTTATTGCCTCAGTCTTTAGAGGTTAATCACTATCACGAATGACTCTCAATCATACTTAGAACATCTTTTATCTTAGGTCCTAATTTCCCTGAACAGTTTCGACCTTTACTGGTTCAATCCATACTTTCTCGTGGTTTAACACGTGCCCCACTTGGCATCATTATAATTACGTCATATCTCCTTTATCAACATTTCTATTCTTGAGAATTTTGAATATTACCTTTCTCCTTGTAAAACCTCTAAGGTTATCCTTGATTCGTTCCTCCTGTATTCCCTAGATACAGGGCATATCAAAATACCCTTTACTAATACTAGAACCATTATCTATATGTTTCTGAAAAAATTTCTCCACTGATACTTAAAGGTCATCATTACCTTAATCTTTTCCAATTCATACTGTCAAAACTCATATTATCCCTATTAAGGGTGAAATGCCAACCTTCATGCATTCCCCTATGGTTCATCTCAAGTTATCGAAGTTATATCCTTAATCCCACTTTTAAAAAGGTACTTGCATCCTTCCATGGATAAATCAAGTCATATATCCTTGATAGATTATCTTATTCATCATTCCCACCTCGATAGTCTATACCTAATTTCATAATAGCATCCTTATTCAAATTGAGGTCAATCCATATGGCCTCCAAAAGATAACAATGGTCATCCGCTTTTCTTGCCTAATTTGGTAACAATAACAAGGATGTTCTGGAAGATATTGGTCGTGTTAAACGGGAACTTCTTCTTAATAATTCCTTATTTACTTTTGTTGTTTATTTCAACAGTCATCTCAATGTTGGGATATCTTTCATACCTGGCGTCTCCCTTTCTGGATATCAAGCCACCGGTCTTACACTTCACATTCTTGAAGGTCACTTCCTTCATCCAATTTTCCTAATTTCTTACTCCCTTGTCTCCTCAGTCTATCCGCGTCTCATTATTTATCCTTCGAATTATCTCAAGGTTTCCTCGAATCCTCCCAACTTACAGGGGATAAAATATATGTATCTCTTATGCCTTCAATCATCAACTTTAACTCATGGTGAATCACCCTCATCCTGACGATTACATACTTTTCTATTTCTATTGCTACGAGTCTTTAGGGTTTCCTCATACCCAACTCCCTTATCATTCCTCAAACTCTATTGCCTTTATATTCCTTTCCACTTCAGTTTCTTTTTATTTTCCTTTCTCTTATCATTATTTCATGAACCCACTAATCATTGACTTCAAGCATCACATCGTTCTGGGATTCTTGTCATCAGAACGAATCTTGACAACTTTTACAACTTAGATTCATAATTCATCATACTCGTCTGTCTTTATTATAATCTCTTACTCCGTGCCTTCCTTGGCCTTTTACCAGCGGGTGGCCTCTCTCTTAGGAGGGTAAGTGACAAAAACAGTCTTTTGTGATTCGTCAATTATTTAGAATTTCAAATGATTCCTATATTTCTTTTAGTCAGGCTTTTACCTCGACTGGGTCAGCTTGTTCCTTGGAACTCTAAGGGCTTAGCGACTTAAAGGTCCTGAAAGAATTTCTCACCGCATTGTTTCCTCAGGGTGGTGGTTAGGGATAATAGTCTAAGTCCTTTTTAGACAGGTCCATGAATTACCGTATAGGAGTACCGTCTCGGGTCTCCTTTCCTTACTCAAATTTCTGTTTCCTTAGTATGAAATGTTTCATCCTTCTCCCATACTTGGGGTTATCTTATACGTTAAAATCCTCATTTTCCACTTCATTATGTTATGGGTTCCTTCTATCTTGATGGCGACCTCCCTGACTATCACGTTCAGGGTTTGCTCTAAATCTTATTCCTCAAACTAGCTTTCATTTAAGATCTCATCTTTAAGCTCTTGAACATTCGGACCCAAATTCTATAGGAATACCTCATTATTCCCTTATCATCTTTCTCGGTATTAATCTCATATTTATTTGTTGGCTCTCTGCCTTCATTCATCACCTTTTTCTGGCACAATATATTCTTTTCCAATAATTCGGTCTGTATTGCAATCTCAAACAGCTTTTCGGTACCGGCTCCAGTTACCTTCACTTCTATTTCCATTTTCTCAAAATCTCTTATAAACTCTCTGAAAGACATTATCATCTTGAGTCTCTCCTTTTTACTAAGGGCATCAGCCACCACATTGGCTTTCCCCGAATGATAAAGAATCTCATAATCGTAATCCTTGATTAGCTCTAACCACCTCATTTGGCGCATGTTGAGCTCTTTTCTACGTGAAAATGTACTAGAGCACTTATGGCTTAGGTAATTCTCGCACTTCTCTCCATACAAGTAGTGCCTCCAATCTTTAGGGCAAAACTATTGCCATGAGCCCAAGCTCATAGGTGGGGATATCGAATTTTATATTCCCTTAATTATCTTGACGCGTACGCGATTACCTTGCTGTGTTGTATAAGAAGCACCCTAATTCCTTATGCGAAGTGTCACTACAATTCACAAAATCTCCTTTTGCTTCCGGCAATGCCAACATATGGGCCGCCACCAACCTTTGCTTTAGTTGTTAAGATCTTTTCTCGTATTTCTCTGTCCATTCAAACTTCTTAGTCTTACGAGTAAGTCGTGTCAAAGGGGCTACTATCTTTACAAACTTGAACGAACCTCCGGTACTGACCGGCCAATCCTACCTGTGGTAGTTTCCCTAACCATGGTCATCAATTCCTCAGTGGTCCTTTATTCATTCTTGTCAGGATCCTCCACGGAATCCTCCTCAGCCACAATCCCTTCTAGGACAACATCCTCAACCGCTACATCCTCAATATGAACATCATCCGGTCCTACGTTAGGACGCTCTATCGGGTCCACAATCTGATCTCCAATAATTAATAAAACATCATCGCGTTGTTGCTCCTCAACCTCAGGGTTCGGAGTCCCGCTACCATATACGATAACGAACTACGCTTCTATCCCGATATTTATAAGGGTTCCCAAAAGGGTTTTAACTGTCAGTACTACATTAGGTAGTCCGACTATGAACTTGGCAAGAGTTCTTAATATCTTAGTGAACTTATTATTTTAACGTCATATCATCTCTGAGGTTTATAACGTTTAGCTCTGATACCATTTCTGTAACACTCCCAAATCCGGGGTCGGGGATCCGGGTTGTCACGAGTTCCATTTCCCTTAATAACACCCAATCTTAATAAACAATCAACTACTCTGTACTGTGACCCCACAATAAACACACACACCACAAGTTATAGTCTCAGAGATGAATATCCAAAAATAACACCTTAAAAGGGTTTCTGAATAAATTTACATTTTCCTTGCCATTATTACAATTCATAAATATACATAAGTCTGGTACAACAAAAGTTGAAAGCCTAGTCTATTGGTAGATCCTACCTCAGCTACAATGGCATCAACGCCTACAGGAAACTGCGGAACGTTTCCTATTCGCTCGCGAATTGGGAGCTTGATCCTGTTCATCTTGTCTATCTGTTGTTGTGTGATGAAAGAAGAAAGCAAGGGTGAGTAACAAGCCCACCAAAATAATATGTATAATAATTAATAATATATGAGCTTTCTCATAGTACTCATGAAAGTCTTGGTCAAGAAGAAATGAACCAAGCTGATATCTTAACGCGACCAAGTCGCAAAATAATTCAGTATATATATACATATACTTTTCAAAATCTTGGAAGTCCTCTTCCATGCATAATAAACACAGAGTTCCCATTGATAACTGTATAAAATATCATTGCAAGGTGATCTCATATATCTAACCTTGTCTCAACATTTTTCCGAAAATCTTTGACATGCACAAGATAATCATTTACTAGATATAAGTTTAAAAGATGAAGTTACAAGATACTCCAATATACTTATATCTTTCCGAATACTACTTGAACTACCACCGTTCAAGTTATAATTAGTTTCAAAAGTTCATCATATAGATGAGAATACAAGATAAGACTTGAATAGATTCAATCTTTGAAATATTATTGAATGAAATGAAGTTACGAGAAACTTCATTAAGTCCCGATATATATATATATATATATCTCATACATTTCCTGAAAACCTCTGTCATGTAAAATATGAACAGAGTTGCAATATCCAATGAATTTTGGAAAGAAAAGAATTTTGGCATAAACCCGATATCTTGCTGATCAGGCAAAGATACCAATAAGTAACATTTTCTACTAGTAGATGGATGAATCCCCCACCGGTCATCACCCTGGCCACATAAGGACCTTGTGCTGGACCGCCACCCGGCCTCTTACGCGTTGATGGACTGCCACCCAGCCACTTACACTTTGATAGACCGTACCTCGGCCTCTCTCTTATGCCGACTCAATTAGATGGACTTACTTCCCGAACGTTGGGTAAGTAATCAATTCATTTATCAAAATAGCAACCTTGTTGCGAATATAAAATACACCACAGAGCCGGATCCCTTAGATTTTTGAGCGAGTATTCAAGTCCCCTTCAAAAAGGAAGATATTAAATTTGAAAACGAGTTTTGGGATCCGCTCTAACCTTTAAAAATCATTTTGAAGACTCGAAAACACTTTAAAGAGTGTTTGGAGTAATGCTGATTTAATAAAGTAAATCAGTCCCGATATATTAGAAAATATCTGAATATTATTAAATAATATTCCCATGAGGATAATCTCTATATAAATAACTTGAAGTAGAAGTTGTAAAACTTATACTTGAAATGAGTAGTAAATAACCAAAGATATACTTATACGAAAGTACGATCTTTATTTGAATAATCGAAAATAAGTTTGATTATCGAAACATTATTCTTTAATAAAATAAAGAATATTATTTAATAAAATAAGCAGAGTCATAAGTCCTCGAATGAATATTCAAAAATAATATTCATTTAATAAATTAAGCGGAGTCATAAGTCCTCGAATGAATATTCAAAATAATATTCATTTAATAAATTAAGCAGAGTCATAAGTCCTCGAATGAATATTCAAAATAATATTCATTTAATAAAATAAAGTTATCGAATAAACCTTATTCGATTAATAGTTTTGAAAACTATATCTATCTATATATATATATATATATATATTATACTCGGGAACATCGACTCCCGGTTTAGAAAATGTTCACCTTTGGGTCCCCTATACTAAGGGTATACGCAACTACTGCTTATCTCTAGCATAGGTATTATGCAACTTTAAAGCATTGAATCAACAATTAGATATCAAGATTACGAAACAAGCATGCATATAAATATTATATCACATGCTCCAATATATCGCAAGATTTGCTAATAACAATCATGCACTTATCACAAGATAATGCATATACATATATACATCATAACAACAGTATAACGGGTAGAAAACTTGCCTGAGTGCTCCCGGATAGACTTAAGCTTAGAGTGGGTCCGATAACCTATGAACAACAACATAAGTCGGAATTAAACCCGGGTCGCTTAAGAAACTAGACTTTAACCATTTAGAGTCCTAACGTTCACTTTCGCGCTTAACGATTTACTTAAGTCGCTCGAGTACCCTCGGCTCCACCATTTTTAATAAATTAACCATTAAGAATTTTAAAGCGATTCTTTCGCGAGTACCTTACCAACTGCCTAATCCACTTTGCATAAATGTTTCATACCCCAAATAGTCATTTAAAGTCCTTAACCAAGGTTTCAAAGTAAGGCGAGGGGTAATGGTTCGGTCGCGAAACGCCGTTACTTAAAACGGTCGTTTCTCCTAAACCGTACATCGGATTCAAACGAACCACATATCAAAACGAAGCTCGTAACATGAATTATTTAATTATGGCAATGTTCAAAACCTAACAGGGAGTTCTCGGGTCCTGATATTAAGAGCAAAAACAGTCTAAAGTAAATCGGACATTACGACGGCTATGTTTACGCGATTTCCCAAATTTTTACCATTCCAAATCATATCAATCCAACTACCAATCAACAAAAACTCAAGATACACATCAATGCTACTGATTTCAGTCATAATAAGCTCAAGGATCTCAATCCAATCATATATTATAACATCTCCAAATTCAACTAAACTACTTAACAATTAAACTCGAATCATGCTTATCATTCAAATTACTACTCATCCATCCAAACCATCTCCAAACTTCAACATTCAAACTTATTACTAAAGGGTGTGAAGATTTATACCTTTCTTGGAGGGTGGAAAGTTACTAGGAAGCCTTATGGATCCTCCTACAAGCTTGATCTTTCCAAAGAAATCAAGAACACAAAGTTAGGCTTTAAAGTTTCTAAAAGTCCGATTGAAAGAACTTTAAAAATGAGGGTCTTACCATGCTTATTTGGACGAGATTTGTGAACAAGCGTTGTAGGCCATCTCAATACCTTTCCAACAAGCTATAGAACACAACATTTGAGTGAGTATTGAAGGAGATATGGCAGTTTAAAGTTGCTGGGTTTGTTTTGGCCGAGAGCTTTTGCTCTTGGAAGCAAAAGTCAACTTCTAATTTTTGTGTTTTATGATATTTGCTTGGCTGCTTCTCCTTTTTTCCTTGGAAAATGTTTTAGCTTTTTACCATGGTAAATTTTACATGGCCCAAAATCATCCAACAAAACAAAACCCCTTGTCATGCTTATGTCATCTTGCACATGTCATAATGCTTCCACTTGTCCACACCTTGTTGGTTTGATGACATAATCATCCCTAACCTCCTTGATTAACTACTAATTGCTTGCCTAATGACTGCTGATCTGTTATACGGTTCGCTTAACTTTCGTTTTTGTTTATCGTTTGAGGGATCATACCCGGGATCTTATTACTTAGGTTCCTTTAACCTTTCTCAATACATTATATTCCTTTCATGATCCTCTCTTATAATCCTTGAATTTAAATCCTTTTTATTCTGTTACCTTATACTCAATTCTTTCTGATCTGGTAGATTTTCGGGAAAAATCAAAGTGTTCGAATTTGGATTCTGGCGATCTTTACATACACTTATTTATCATATAGAGTACTAATAATATCCCAGAAGATCAATAAAAGAGCCCCTACATAGTGTGGTATGAAAAGTTTTCTTATTCAGCATAATCAGCAAAATCACTATTCATAAGGGTTTCAAAAATTCCAAAAATTGGGGTTATTACAATCTCCACAGACTCAACCATAGTTTCAACTCCTAATTCTTTTACTTCTACCTCTTCGATGGATATTCCTCATCCATTGATAAGTGATTGTCCCTTTACGGATAAGCTTAACAGAAATTATCCGTTGACACTCACAACTGCTACTTCGACGGATATCACTTATCCGTTTAAAGTCTCTACACAACCTATAATTTCCAAAACTGTAACAAGTGTAGATGCTTAGAAGTTGTACAATCACTCCTAGGTTTGAGGGAAATGAGTGAATTGAATGAGAGGCTGAGTTGCTCTCAGGCAAAAGGAGAGGAAATAAGTGAACTTCCACATGCTATTTCTTCCAGCATGGTAAAAGTGAGTGAGAGGAGTCTCACCTTAGATGGTTAAGGTGAGGATGGGAAGCCAAGGGGAGCCCTTGATGCAAAATGATAGATAAAATAAGAGAAAAACAGGCATAGGAGGAAAAAGGTTAGATACCATTGCAAGTGAGTCAATGGATGTCAATGAAGCTGAAAGGAAAAGACTATATCAGCAAGAATACAAAGCTGTTATAGATTCTATATCCCTAGATGGTGAGACATTACTCACCCTGTTACATCCTACCAAATATTGGTTGTACAAGGCAATGAGGAAGCAGAGAGGACACTTAATCTGGTTCATACTAAAGCTTCAATGCTAAGAGCAAAGGATACAATCAACTCTCTTCCACCTACAACTGGTGATGATGTTAAGTATGATTCTGGTGACTCTTATGGTGATGAGTTAAATGGGGAAGATATTGATGTAGATGGCATTGATATAGGAGGATATGAAGGCCCTAGTTCATCTATTGACACTCCAGCTTGGATGCTAACAAAGGATTACAATTATCATCATTTCACCTCCACAATGTTCAAGCTAATTTATCAGACTCAATCAGCCATTCAAGCCACCACTAATGCTAGTACCAGATGTCTTCTAGAAGCCCATATTGAAACTCTACAGATGCACAAAATTGAGACTCTTAAACAAAATCAAGATGTGGATGAGCTCAAGAACACCATTGATACAGTCAAGAAAGACCTCAATGACAAAATTGAGATCAAGCTCCCTGAGTCAACAATGAAAGTTATTCAACAGAAACTCAGAAAGGAAAGTAATATAAATAGGAATATTGAGGCACTAGTTTCAAGGTTGACAGTTGTTGAGTCCTCAGTGGCCAAGATCCTATCACATCAAGAAGCTCAAACTCAACTACTTCAACAGTTGGTGGCTGCTCAAATTTCCAACCCTGTTTTACTTGATGATAACGAAAAGGGGAGAAAGATGTTCATATTCAAGTTAGCAAGGTGATAATACCCGCTATTACTATCTCTAAGCCACTAGCTTTGGACAACATTAATTTAATCATTCTTGCAGTAGTTGAGCTCAAGATCAAAGAGCAAAGGAAAAAGATTGATGACAAATTTCAAAGATTTTTGGCTCAAATGCTACTCAGGATTAATCTGTGAAGCATTTCACTCAGTTGACACCAATCACCATTGATAGGGATAAATAAATCCTGATTGTGTAATTAAATATTACATTGATTATACAAGGTGTGGGCTGCTAGGCCCAATAAGAAGATGTATGATATTCAGAGCAGAAAGGTTAACATGTTGATCAGGCCTGATGGACCAGATCAGGCCTGATGGAACAAAGAAGGCCCAAAACCCTGATTATTTATTAATTTCATAATTAATTAATAAGGGAGAAAACAGCTATTAAGATAAGTCCTAGTGGGGATATAAATCCTTGTAGATTGGCCTCCAAGGAACCTCATAGAATAAGGAATCAGCTTCATACTTCCTAGGACTCCTAAGTCCATCCTAATTCAGAGACTTGACCACCAAGTCTCCTATACCAAGTCTAATTTAAGGACTCCCACATCTATATAAGGGGCCTCACCCCACAGATCAGAACTACATTTTTTGGCTTGATTCTCTAATTCACAGAGATACGTAGGCATCTCGTAAAGGCAGAGTTAAGCTACGAAACACGAGAGCAACCATTAAAGGCCTTGAGCTCACGTTCCTTAGTAATAAATATAGCAATTATATATATTAGTTTTTAATCCATAACAACCATGGATTACATGAAGCTAGGACAAGGAGATAAGGGTGAACCTTCGATAAAGAACGAGTTCAATAACTTTGTGGTGCTAAAGTCTAAACAAGCAAGTGTGATAATATCAACAAGCACCCAATGTAGGTTGACTATTCTCCTCCTAGGCCAGATGAAGATAAACCGATGGGTGCATCTATTGAAAGCTTTAAGATCACCAAAGATGCCATGTTAAGACCAAGAATTGCAAGAATCTATAGATATGGCAAGATGATTTGTGTAATGACGGGTCATCCTCATTTTGGGGAAGCTAAAGAAGAAGAAAATAGAAGACTAGGAACTCAGAGAAGCAGGAAGAAGCAGGTCATAAAAGGGGTAAAAGAAAACTGGAAATGCCTGCTAAATCAACTGAAACTGAGAAAATTTTAGCTGATGAACCAAAACATGAAGAATCAAGACCAGTGTGGGCAAAATGGAATAGAAAGAAAGCTAACGCAAAAAGGCCAACTAGTGCTACGGAAAAGGAAACTGAGCCCATTCAATCTACAACTACAAGTCAACCAACTGTGCCCATTGGGGAATCTGTTGAATTCAAGGTTCATCCAGGCACCAACTTTCATGGTGAGCCTATCTTACCTAAGGATGAACCCATAGATTGGGACATTTTGCCTTTACTTGAACTCAGTATACCATTGCCCACCAAAAAGAGAAATCCAAGGAAGAAAAATGTAGGAGTCAAATCAAACCCACCTCAACTCAAAGTGGTTTCTAAGCCTAATCCAAAAGTTAGTAAAGATGATCAGCTGTTCATCTGTTACATCAAAGAATTCTCAGATATCAATCTTTCTTGAATGAACTAGATGAAGTAAGGGGAATTGATGTTTATAACAAGCTCCCAGAAAGATTGGTGTATAAATACCAGAGAGGCAAGGAGATCACTTGGCCTTTACACATAATTCTCAATGAAGGCTACAATGTCCTAGTGAAGGTGTTCATTGAAATGAGGAAGGATTTTGTCTTTACCAAAGTTGCCAAATCAGAAGTACTTATCAAGATCCGCCAACTCAAACAAAGTTGGAGAGATCCAAATACACTTCCTAGAGTTTTAACTAGCCCATATAATGGTCATACAGTGCATTTGAGACCTTATTGGATGATGGAGTTCAGAGATGAAAGGGTGTCAGAATATTTTTTAGACTTGAAGACCAACTACAAATATCAAGAAATGATACACTCCAAAAAATGCAAGAGATGCTGGATCTCAATGATGATAATGAAGCTAAATTTTTTAGACAACTCCAACACCAAATTGAGGAGAATGACAAAAGGCTGAGAAAGAGGACTAGGCAATCAAGAAAAAAGAAATAATCAGCTCAGACTAGAGGGGCACCTTGAAATGACATGTAACTACGCTCAACTGCCTTTGTTCAATTTTTAATTGAAGTATTTTACAATTTATCTACTGCTTATAGTCTTAGTTTTATTTAGGGTGTTTTGTTATCATCAAGATTAACCTGGATTTATGCCTATAATTCTATTTGACATAAATTGGGGGATATTGTAGGAATATGTTGTAGGCTTGATGATAACTTAACAAAGCACTCTAAATAGATAAGTTAAATGATTTTGTAACCATCAATTGATGGGGTAGCTTGTATTAAACAAGTTTGTAGCATATTTCTGTATGTAACAAGCAGCTTAAAAGTTTAGAAGTTGTAATGAATTATGAGTCATATTGACTACTAGAAAGATATACAAAATAGGTTGGCTAATTATAAATAGAAAATGCCTTGTAATTTTGTATAAGCGAAAGAGTGTCAATTGCTAAGAAATTCATCTTCAACGAATAAACTTAAAGCTTTAACGGACGACTCAAAAAACTTTCAATGGATAATCCATTAGAGACTCAACGGATAACTCAAGTGAAGTATCAACAAATAATACTGAAGTCTCAAGGGATGATAGATTCAAATAGCAGTTGAAAGACACTTGACAGTCACACGAGTTGATTATATACAAAAGGAATGTGGAAGCCTTTTTACAGGTTTTAGAGAACAAAGAAACATTTCCATTTCCATGCTTAACTGAAGATATTCAAAGATGCTAGATAGAAAAATGAAGCAACATAAGAATAGACCTAGATTCTTGTTTTAACTGTTTGTCTTATTCATATGTAACTTGGTAGTATATAAACCAAGTGTAGCAAGTGTTTATTAGTGATCAAACGAGTGAACAATAAGAGTTGAACAGAGAAATAGGTAAAGCTACATCTGTTAGGAATTATCTCTGTTCATCTTTGAAAAACACTTGTAAGCAGCTGTGTGTATTCTTGCATCACAGAGTTCTCGAATCTATATATATCTCTGGTGGAAAGATCAACCCACCAGAAAGTTTTTAAACTATCTTTTTTAATTACTTTGTGTTTGAATACTTGAATTCTTTTAATCCGCACTACCACATATTCATTCACAGTTATATATATTCAAAAGCGTTAGTAAATTTGCAAAAAAACAGAATTCCATTCAACCCCCTTCTGTAATTTTGTTGTTAGATTGTTAGGGAATAACAAAAAGAATCAGTTGTAAAACCTAAACAACTAGCTGAGACTGATGTGTTAGGAGGACAATCAGGTCCAAGATGTGTTTCACCCTCACCAAAATCACAAGAAAAACAAGGTGGAGAAAGAAAAATGCATGTACCCATCCACTAGGGTTATACATGATTTCGATGAAAAGAAAAGAAAAAATATAATTGGCATTAGACTTATTGATGAATCATCAGATACTGATAGTGATGAGGGACCTATCTCTTTAAAGCTCAATATAAAACCAGTAGAGGATACTGGTTCTGTTGTTGAGGATGCACAAACTACTTTTAGAGATCAAGCTTCAAAGAAAAAGAGAAAATTGATGAAGTTGGGTGACAAGTTTAAAGCTTAACATGACAAAGTTAGGATATAGACTACACTCCATGCAACAACTAATCAATCAAAGCTTTATCCTACCAGTATAACATTATCAATTCCTGATCAAACCAATCCTGACTCGCCTCCAGCTAAATCTATTAAAGTCTCAGCTGAAAGGATGAGGGAGTTAGCTCAACAAGTTGGTCTTGATACTGCTGGAAAAAGGAAGGTTGAAGTTAAAAAAGTCTTCCAAAGAAATAAATCAAAGTTACAATCTCCACAGATGGAGTACAACGCACAAGAACCACTTTCTTAAAGTAAAAGTGCAGCTATTCAGTCTCCTGTCACACAAGAACCACTCTCTCAAAATGAGAGCAGATATTCAAGCTCAAAAGACAATTCCTGACAATGATCAAGGTGGTACAGTTACTGTAGAAGCTAAGATTGCAGAACATGTTCAACAAAAGAAAGCTAATCAGGAGCATTTGGCTAAGTTGGATGTTGTGATCAAATAATCCTGTCTTTGGGGGAAGCCCACAAGAATCTTCAACTCAAAGTGTTAAAGCAGCTTCAAAACCTCCAGTCACACAAGAATCATCAGTTCAAAGTACTGATACAGACAAGCTTGCAAATCCTGACACAGGGTCAAATCTTGAAGCTGGTCCTTACACTGAGAGAGACTCTGAATCTTCGGATGATGAAGTAGCCCCAAGAAGGAGACGTGCTGGCAAAGAGGCGATGGCCGATGGAAGCCAACGTCCTCAAAGCACCCAAGGGACGAATCCCCAAGAAGTACAGGAAAGGATCAGGGCTCATGAAGCTGAGATTCAAAGGCTGAGGCGCGACTTGGAGGCACACCAGACCACCGGACCCCAAGTACCTCCTAGGGGGAGAAATCCTCCTACTGTCATAGACCTGGATGGTCCAGTGCAGAGAAGGGCTGTTGTCCCAAGGGCTGATCCAAGCAATCTTCTTCCCCTTGGAGATCCTGATGATCCTACTCCACCCTACACTGAAGGAATAATGAATACCCATATCTCAAGGAAGTTCAAGATGCCAACTATCAAAGCTTATGATGGCAGGGGAGATCCCGCTAATCATGTTAGAACATTCTCTAATGTACTGCTATTGCAGCCCGTGAATGATGCTATTAAGTGTCAGGCTTTTCCTCAAACCCTGTCGGGTATGGCTCAAAGGTGGTATAGTCGCTTGCCCCCAAATTCTATTGGGTCGTTCATAGAATTAAGCCAGGCTTTTATTAAGCAATTCATCAGCGGGAGAGTTCATGAGAAAAGTTCAGCATCTTTTATGAGCATTGTGCAGGGAACAAAGGAATCCTTGAGAGACTATTTGAATCATTTCACAAAGGAAGCTTTAAAAGTCCCAGACCTTGATGATAAGGTAGCCATGATAGCACTGCAACAAGGAACTAGGGATGAGTTTTTTATAATGTCCTTGGCCAAACGTCACCCTGAAAGCATGTTGCAGCTCCAGGATAGGGCAGGGAAGTATATCAAAGTCGAAGAAAGCATGAGGAAGACCGTAGTGAGTAATGAGCCTGCTGGAGGCCAAGAAGCGAAAAACTGATCTGGAGTATATCGCTAACGACAAGTATCCTAGAACCGAGCAAAACCCTGATTCAACCCCCAAGAAGGGAGGACCTGGGCAAAAGTTCACCGAGTACGCTAAGCTGAATGCTCCTAGAAGCCAAATCTTGATGGAAATCGAGAAAGATCGAGATATTCATTGGCCTAAGCCCCTGAAGGCTGATCCTGCCAGGCTAGACAAGAGCAAGTATTGCAGATTTCACAAAGATGTTGGTCATGACACCGATGAGTGTAGGCAGCTGAAAGATGAAATTGAGTTCCTCATTCGAAAAAGAAGATTGAACAAATACACTGGAGAAGGAGGGGATAGGAATAACAATGGAAGGAAGAACTTTGAAGATCGTAGGAGGGACCAAGACGATCAGGGGCGAAATCCCCAGCCTAGAGGACCGGTTATAAACACAATTTATGGAGGGCCACGACCTCGAGGGCCTGTGATAAACACAATCTTTGGAGGACCAACTGCTGCTGGATTGTCCAGAAACTCCAGAAAAGCATATACTAGAGAGGTTATGCATATTGTTGGAGAAGCCCCGAAGAGGGCCAGGAAAAAAGTAACATTGGCTTTTGATGATTCTGACCTAGAGGGTGTGAAATTTCCTCATGACGACCCGCTGGTCATAACACCGATAATAGGAAATAGCCCGGTCAAGAGGGTCCTTGTGGATAATGGTGCTTCAGTGGATATCTTACTCCATGACGCCTTTCTAAGGATGGGGTATAATGACTCCTAATCGACCCCAACCGACATGCCAATATATGGATTTGCGGGAGTGGAATGTCCTGTGGAAGGGATAATCAAGTTGCCAACCACCATAGGTCAGGAACCAAGGCAAGCAACGCAGATGTTGGACTTTGTGGTGGTAAAGGCTAGTTCAACTTATAATGCTATCATGGGAGGAACAGGGATACATGCCTTCAAGGCAGTCCCTTCTTCCTACCATTCAGTTATGAAGTTTCCCACCCGGAACGAGATTGGAGAAGAGAGAGGAGATCAAAAAATGGCTAGAAGCTGTTATGTAGCCTCTTTGAGGGCAGATGGAGTTAGGGGGCAGGTTCTTCCTATTGAAGATATGGATGTCCGAGAAAATGATGAGAAGAGAGGAAAGCCAGCAGAAGACTTGATGTCGATTCCTTTAGACCCCGAGAATCCTGAGAGGATGACTTTCATTGGAGCCACATTAGAGGAGCCCCTTAGAGGGAAGTTGGTGAGATTTTTGCAAGAAAATAGTGATGTGTTTGTATGGTCAGCAGCTGATATGCCAGGCGTAGACCCGGAGCTGATTACTCACAAGCTAAATGTGGACCCAAATCGGAAAACAGTAAAACAAAAGAAAAGAAACTTTGCCCCGGAAAGACAAGAGGCTATAAAACAAGAAGTAGAGAAGCTCTTAGAGGCTGGTTTCATCGAGGAGATTCAATTTCCGGAATGGTTAGCAAACCCTGTAATGGTGAAGAAGGCCAATGGAAAGTGGAGGATGTGTATAGACTTCACTGATCTGAATGATGCATGCCCTAAAGACTGTTTTCCGTTGCCAAGAATTGATACTTTGATTGATGTCACTGTTGGGCATGAGATGCTGAGCTTCATGAATGGATTTAGCGGATACAATCAGATTAAGATGCACAAGGATGACATTCCAAAGGTATTATTCATCACTAACTTTGGTGTTTATTGTTATCTTGTTATGGCATTTGGTCTTAAGAATGCAGGAGCCACCTATCAAAGGTTGGTAAATAAAATTTTTAAGGATCTTATTGGTAAGACTATGGAAGTCTATGTTAAGTCTATGTTGATGACATGTTAGTCAAGAGTCTAGTAAAGACTGATCATATAACCCATTTGAGGGAAGCTTTTGAGGTCCTGAGGTACCACAAGATGATGTTAAATCCTGCAAAGTGTGCTTTCGGAGTAGGATCTGGAAAATTTTTGGAATTGATGGTCTCCAAGAGAGGGATAGAGGCTAGCCCCGATAAAACAAAGGCAATCCTGGACATGGAACCACCAAAAACTATCAAGGATGTTTATAAGCTCACAGGAAGGGTTGCTGCGCTGGGACGATTCATCTCCAAGTCAGGAGACAAGTGCTTATCATTCTTCAAGTCACTAAAGAACATTAAGGACTTTGTATGGAATGAGGAAAACCAGAAGGCATTCGAAGAATTAAAGAAGTATATGGCCCAGGCCCCGTTATTGGCCAAGCCAGCTTTGAATGAAGTTTTATTCTTGTACTTAGCCATTTCAGAAAGTACCTTGAGCGCTGTATTGGTTAAGAAGGAACTGAAAATCCAGAAACCCGTATACTATGTCAGCAAAATTCTGCATGGTGCTGAGTTGAATTATTCAACTATTGAGAAATTTGCTCTAGCCTTGGTGATGGCTTCAAGAAAGTTACGTCCCTACTTTCAGGCTCATCAGATTGAGGTGCTGACAAATCAGCCCCTGAGAAATATCATTCATAGTCCCAAGGCTAGTGGGAGGTTGATAAAGTGGGCAATAGAATTGGGAGAGTTCGACATTAAGTACAAGCCACGGACGACAATAAAAGCCCAGACATTAGCTGACTTCGTGGTGGAATGTACCATAGCCAACCAAGAAGTTGGGGGGCTGGAAGACACCATACCCCAAGACAAGAAGTTGATAATGGGGACAAAAAGAAGGGTGATAAGGAGAAAGAATATTGGGTTCTCTATTTTGATGGAGCATCAAAAATAAACTCAAGTGGAGCAGGATTGGTTTTACGAAGCCCTGATGGGTTCTTGATTGAGTATGCCATGAAATTATACTTCCCAACCACAAACAATGAGGCAGAATATGAAGCCCTGATAGCTGGCCTCGGCCTAGCAGGGACACTTAGAGTCAAAAACTTAAAATTCCATGGAGACTCGAAGCTGGTCATATCCCAGGTAAAGGGAGAATTTGAGGCGAGGGATGATACGATGGCTAAGTATGTCCGCCTAGTAAGGGCTGTGATGACCCAATTCAATGAATACCATGTTGAGCACATTCCAAGGGAGGAAAATGATAAGGCAGATGCATTATCAAAGTTTGCTTCATCTGAGATAGAAGAAAGTTCAGGAAGTGTGTACTTCCGCGTTTTGAAGACACAGAGCATAGATGTTAAGCTTGTAGCTCCTGTGAGCTTGGGGACGTCATGGATAGACCCCATTAAGGCCCACATACAAACCGGTTGGTTGCCAAATGATGCCACTGAGGCACGGAAGTTAACTGTTCAGGAACTAAGGTACTATTTGATAGATGGGATTCTGTACAAAAGATCCTTCGTGGTTCCTTACTTAAGGTGTCTCAGGCCCGATGAGGCCAGCTTGGCTCTTGAGGAAGTACATGAAGGTATTTGTGGGAAACACTTGGGGGCAGGGCCTTGGCTCATAAGATAACCCGTTTAGGCTTCTATTGGCCAGAAATGGTGGCTGATGCCAAAGAATATGTGAAGAAATGCGACCGCTGTCAGAAACATGCACCGGTTGTTAGACAACCCCCCAAGATGCTGACATCTATCAACTCGCCCATCCCGTTTGCCATGTGGGGAATTGATATTCTGGGGCCTTTCCCCATGGCCACGACACAAAGGAAGTTTTTGATTGTAGACATTGATTATTTCACCAAGTGGATTGAAGCCAAACCCTTGGCCAAGATCACAACTAAGTAGGTTGCACAATTCCTGTGGGAAAATATTATGTGCCGGTATGGAATTCCCCGTATCCTAGTCACCGACAACGGAACACAATTCAACAACGAGGAATTCAAGAAGTACTGTGAAGAAAATGAAATTGAGTTACAGTTCACCTATGTGGCTCACCCGCAAGCCAATGGGCGAGCAGAGGTAGCAAATCGAATAATCATGGATGGACTAAAGAAGAGGATCGAGAAATCAAGAAATAATTTGGTGGATGAGATACTTCCAATATTATGGGCCTATAGGACTACCTGTAGAGTCACGACTGGAGCAACTCCCTTCATGTTGGCATATGGGGCAGAAGCAATTGTTCCCGTGGAGATATCACATTCCTCTCCCAGGATTCAAGCTTTCAATGCTGAGGAAAATGAGGAAGGGCAAAGGTTGGATCTGGACTTAATTGATGAAGTGCGAGATGAGGAACATGCAAAGATAGTAGAATATCAGAAAAAGGCTTCATTTTACTACAACCTAAGGGTTAAAGAAAGGTTTTTCAAACAAGGTGACCTAGTCTGGAGGAAGATAGAAGCTTCTGGTGTAGGACAGAAAGGGAACCTTGCCCCGAATTGGGAAGGGCCATACAAAGTCAAAAGTGTTCAAGGTGGAGGAACCTACAAGCTGGAGACTATGGATGGTTTTGAAGTTCTGAGAACTTGGCATGCACAAAACCTGAAGGTTTACTATGTGTAGAACAATTGAATACGATTCTCACTTGTCAAGATGACAAGTAGGTTGAAAAGCACCTTGAAGCTTTGCTTGCTTAGGATTTATATGTTCTAGTTTTATTTTTGAAGTTTATTAAAGACTCATGTAAGGGATGAATCCCAAACGATTTATAGAAATTCATGAAGTTTTTAAAATATGTTTGAATGCAAGGAAAGGAAAACCAAACGCGTGAAATGCAAGCATAAAATCTGATAAATAAAGTAGATCATATAAATATTACAAGAGTTTGATAAATAATGTCTCGGAAATAAGGTAAAGTAAACAAGCCACGCAGGGCTGAAAAAGCTCTAAGGAGCTGAGGTGCCCTCGGTATTCATACCATCATCCCCTCCGCTCTCGCTAGATGTTTCTGTCGTCTCGGAGGAGGAGGAAGAGTTGTCACCCTCAACAGGTCTGGAAGAAGACTCGGGAGGAGGAAGAAGCGGGTCCTGAGGGACGTGATCCGAGACTACTACTCGAGTACGAAACCTCTGTAGCAAAGCCTCGTCATCAGGGCAGACATAGTCCTCCAGGTTAATATCAGGACAAGCCTCGTTCACGGTCCCAAGGGTCGTGTCCCAACCAGTCCTAAAAACCCCGGGGAAGACTGATTCATCCCTAATCCTCATGGAATGGGAAAACTCCTCCGAGTCCAGGTAGTTATCTATAGCTTTATCCTTCTCTGCCCAAAGTACCACCAGCTCGGCGTTAGATTCTCCGAGTTCTTCCTCCTTGCGCTTAAACTTCTTCTCTAGAGCAGCATACTTCTTCTGCTGCTTCTTGAGGGCATTGTCAGCCTTGTCAGAAGCCCGCTTCCATGACTCAGCTTGCCTCACAGCGCCTTGAAAATAGGCGTTGGACTGAAATGAAACAATAAACAAAATGTAAGGCAAGTAAATGTTACAAGTAAGAAAGATAAGTCCAAAAAAAAGGAGATGGAGGCATACCGAAGCCAGAGATTGAGCTCCCATGAGCTTTATCCTCTCTAGGTCAGGGGTGGCAACCACGTCAGTGAAATCTTTGGGAGTCACACCATGATAGGACCAATCCCAGGCATGTTTGGTGGATCCCACCACGGAGTCCCCTCGGCAGAATCCCCAGAGAGGCTGGAAGGCGCCTGTAGCAGCAGCAGGAGCAACAGCAGTAATAGGAGCACTGTAGCCCTTAGCTCCCTCAGTTGAAGCCTACCCCATGGGCTCCTTATGTTTCCTCAAAAAGATAGGCTCCGTGGCCTTTCCTTGAATGGCCAGGCCTGCAAGGCGAGCTTTTTTCATCCTAGCAGTCTCTTCAACGAGAGGTATATTGTCCTCGTTGATCTCCTTAGCAGCTGCAAAACAAGACAAAAAACAAAATAATTGGTGTTAATAATGCATGAAATGAAATAAAATTGAGAAGGGAAGAAAAATACCCTGTTGAGAAACAGAGGATAGTCCCACATGAATGAGGGAGAACTCCTCTAAGAGAGTCCAGCTGGTAGTAGTGCCATCATCCCGAGTAAGCTCATTATAAATAATAGTTTCCTCAGGAGTTAAGTGAATGGATTTGAGGCTACCATCACTAACCTTCCCGAAGGAAGATCTGAAGAGTGTGCCCCAATCGCCATTCTCCCAACATAACCCGACGAAACTATTCCTCCAATTTTGGTTGTTATCGGGAATGGAGGCGCTGTTAAAGATATGCTTACATTTAGGCATTTGCTTAACATAGACCCAACCACAAATACTGGAAGAGCTATTATAGCACTAAAAGACCTTCCTAAAAACAACTACAGAAAGGGGAAAACCTTCCCTAAGGCAGCAGACCATAAAACATAAAATGTTCCTCCAAGCGTTTGGAGGAAGCTGACATGGATTGATTTGTAAATCAGCTAGAAGATGAGGAATGAAGGGATGGAAAGGAAACCTAAGCCCAGCATTAAGGGCATCTGTATAAATAAAAAGAGTGTCGAGTTTCCAGTGGCAAGTACGGTCACCACCAGAAACTTGAACTAATCTAAAAGGAGGAAGGACGTTATAACGTGCATTCAGTTTATCGAAATCAATGTTGTGCCAAGTGTTATAATGATTAAAAGAATCGAGATGTGCAGTAGAGGGATATTCATCCCCCCTAGTGTTAATCATATTGATTAAAGACATATACGAAGAACAAATCTCGATATCCTTACCTCGTTTTGAAGCCGAGGCTATCTTGGCCGTCCTCTCGGAATTCTTGTCAGCCATTAGTAAAGCTGGGGAAAACCTGGAAACCTTGAAAGGAAAAAAGGGATGGAAAACTAAGGAAGAAGGGTGTAGAGGGGATAGAAGAGAAATGTGAAGTGGAGAGTGGTGAGTGTGAATGAAAACACACACTCCACCCACTCTTATATAGGAAGAGAAAAGGGGAAAATGGGCCTAGAAAAGCCCATTTGGGCCCAAATTCAGGAACATTCTGGAATGCTCTACAGAATGTTGGAAGAATATTGAAAATTTTCTAGAAAAATCCAGAAAGTTTTGGAAAAATTCCATAAAAACCTCAAAATACCAGAGGATTCTGGATATTTGGCTTAGAAAATAAAAGCCCAGCTCAGAAAAACCAAGGCCCAATACCAAGGCCCAAAAATAAAAAGCCCTGTTTGAGGCCCACATGGTTTTTAAGAAAAAAAGGGTGGAAAAGAAGCCCAGCTAAAAACAATGGGCCTGAGTTTGAACCAAAAATGTTAGCAAATTGAAAGCCCGGAACTAGGGGCCCAAATGAAAGGCCTGTGAAAAATAGGCCCAATAAGAAAATAAACCCAGTTGAAATGGGCCCAAGTTGTAACCCATTAAAAAGTTGGCCCAGACGAATCCAATTCATGGGCCCAAATTTAGGATGAAAGAAATTTAGCCCAGATTTAAGGGCCCAAATCCAAGTATATGCAAAATATATATATATATATTCTTGACCCATTCGACCAGGAAAAACGAAGAAATCCTGATCGAAATCACACGAAAAAATCCTGATCAAAATTATTGAGGTCGAATAATTGTCGATCAAGGCTGGAAAACAAGCTTAATTCGACCAGAATTGAAATTCATTCGATTAGGAAACACGAAGGAATCCTGATCGAAATCATTGAGGTCGAAATCCTGTCGACCTGGGCAACCGAAAGAAGGCTAATTCGGTCAAAAAGCATGGAATCCTGACCGAAATGGAATCCTGGTCGAAAAATCCTGCTCGAAGTATACAAAAATATATATATATATATATAGGAAAAATCCTGGCCGAAATTCGACCAGGATTCTTGCTCGAACCCATCATCCTCGAAATGCCTTCGACTAGGGCTGAATGAAGGATAATTCGACTAGGATCCTGGTCGAATGGGATTCCTGGTCGAAATCTGTATAAAAAAAAGAAAGGAAAAGAAAAGAGGAAAAGGTGGAAGAAAAAGAGGAAAATTTCTGGAAAATTACAGAAAATAAAGGAAATTCTTTAAAATATTTTCTGAAAAATGCTAATATTTTCAGAAATAAGGAATAAATCCAGAAAAATAAAAATAAATCCCATAAATTAAGGAAAAAATTTAGAAAATTAAGGATAAATCCCAGAAATTAAGGGAAGAATCCAGAAAATTAAGGAAAAATCCCAGAATTAAGGGAAAGATCCAAAAAAATTAAGGAAAAATCCCAGAATTAAGGGAAAAATTCCTGGAAATTAAGGAAAAATCCCAGAATTAAGGGAAAAATTCCTGAAAATTAAGATAATTCCTGAATAAAAGGAATAAAAGTAAATCGTTGTAAATGTGTAGGTCACTCCACACTTTACGCAAAAACGATACCCTGTAAGGGAACAAATGAACTTAACTTCTGTGAAACCTAGTCTCTGTTTCCCAAAAGTTGGGGGGCAAATGATAGGGATAAATAAATCATGATTGTGTAATTAAATATTACATTGATTATACAAGGTGTGGGCTGTTAGGCCCAATAAGAAGATGTATGATATTCAGACCAGAAAGGTTAACATGTTGATCAGGCCTGATGGACCAGATCAGGCCTGATGGAACAAAGAAGGCCCAAAACCCTGATTATTTATTAATTTCGTAATTAATTAATAAGGGAGAAAAACAGCTATTAAGATAAGTCCTAGTGGAGATATAAATCCTTGTAGATTGGCCTCCAAGGAACCTCATAGGATAAGGAATCAGCTTCCTACTTCCTAGGACTCCTAAGTCCATCCCAATTCAGAGACTTGACCACCAAGTCTCCTATACCAAGTCCAATTCAAGGACTCCCACATCTATATAAGGGGCCTCACCCCACAGATCAGAACTACGTTTTTTGGCTTGATTCTCTAATTCACAAAGATACGTAGGCATCTCGTAAAGGCAGAGTTAAGCTACGAAACACGAGAGCAGTCATTAAAGGCCATGAGCTCACGTTCCTTAGTAATAAATACAACAATTATATATATATATTAGTTTTTAATCCATAACAACCATGGATTACATAAAGCTAGGACAAGGAGATAACGGTGAACCTTTGATAAAGAACGAGTTCAATAACTTTGTGGTGCTAAAGCCTAAACAAGTAAGGGTGACAATATCAACAAGCACGCAATGTAGGTTGACTATTCTCCTCCTAGGCCAGATGAAGATAAACTGATGGGTGCATCTATTGAAAGCTTTAAGATCACCAAAGATGCCATATTAAGACCAATAATTGTAAGAATCTATAGATATGGCAAGATGATTTGTGTAATGACGGGTCATCGTCATTTTGGGGAAGCTAAAGAAGAAGAAAATAGAAGACTAGGAGCTCAGAGAAGCAAGAAAAAGCAGGTCATAAAAGGGGTAAAAGAAAACTGGAAATGCCTGCTAAAACAACTTAAACTGAGAAAATTTTAGCTGATGAACCAAAACATGAAGAATCAAGACCAGTATGGGCAAAATGGAATAGAAAGAAAGCAAACGCAAAAAGGCCAACTAGTGCTACTGAAAAGGAAACTGAGCCCATTCAATCTACAACTACAAGTCAACCAACTGTGCCCATTGGGGAATCTGTTGAATTCAAGGTTCATCAAGGCACCAACTTTCATGGTGAACCTATCTTACCTAAGGATGAACCCATAGATTGGGACATTTTGCCTTAACTTGAACTCAATATACCATTGCCAACCAAAAAGAGAAATCCAAGGAAGAAAAATGTAGGAGTCAAATCAAACCCACCTCAACTCAAAGTGGTTTCTAAGCCTAATCCCAAAGTCAGTAAAGATGATCAGATGTTCATCTGTGACATCAAAGAATTCTCAGATATCAATCTTTTCTTGAATGAACTAGATGAAGTAAGGGGAATTGATGCTTATAATAAGCTCCCAGAAAGATTGGTGTTTAAATACCAGGGAGGCAAGGAGATCACTTGGCCTTTACACATAATTCTCAATGAAGGCTACAATGTCCTAGTGAAGGTGTTCATTGAAATGAGGAAGGATTTTGGCTTTACCAAAGTGGCCAAATCAGAAGTACTTATCAAGATCAGCCAACTCAGACAAAGCTGGTGAGATCTAAATACACTTCCTAGAGTTTTAACTATAGCCCATATAATGGTCATACAGTGCATTTGAGACCTTATTGGATGATGGAGTTCAGAGATGAAAGGGTGTCAGAATATTTTTTAGACTTGAAGACCAACTACAAATATCAAGAAATGATACAGTCCAAAAAATGCAGGAGATGTTGGATCTCAATGATGATAATGAAGCTAAATTCTTTAGAAAACTCCAACACCAAATTGAGGAGAATGACAAAAGGCTGAGAAAGAGGACTAGGGAATCAAGAAAAAAGAAATAATCAGCTCATACTAGAGGAGCACCTTGAAATGACATGTAACTACGCGCAACTACCTTTGTTCAATTTTTAATTGAAGTAATTTACAATTTATCTACTGCTTACAGTCTTAGTTTTATTTAGGGTGTTTTGTTATCATCAAGATTAACCTAGATTTATGCCTATAATTCTATTTGACATAAATTGGGGGAGATTGTAGGAATATGTTGTAGGCTTGATGATAACTTAACAAAGCACTCTAAGTAGATAAGTTAAATGATTTTGTAACCATCAATTGATGGGGTAGCTTGTACTAAACAAGTTTGTAGCACATTTATGTATGCAACAAGCAGCTTAAAAGCTTAGAAGTTGTAGTGAATTATGAGTCATATTGACTACTAAAAAGATATACAAAATAGGTTGGCTAATTATAAATAGAAAATACCTTGTAATTTTGTATAAGTGAAAGAGTGTCAATTGCTAAGGAATTCATCTTCAACGAATAAACTTAAAGCTTTAACGGACGACTCAAAAAACTTTTAATGGATAATCCATTAGAGACTCAACGGATAACTCAAGTGAAGTATCAATGAATAATATTGAAGTCTCAAGGGATAACAGATTCAAATAGTAGTTGAAAGTCACTTGACAGTCACACGAGTTGATTATATACAAAAGGAATGTAGAAGCCTTTTTACAGGTTTTAGAGAACAAAGAAACATTTCCATTTCCATGCTTAACTGAAGATATTCAAAGATGCTAGATAGAAAAATGAAGCAACATGCGAATAGACCTAGATTCTTATTTTAACTATTTTTCTTATTCATATGTAACTTGGTAGTATATGAACCAAGTGTAGCAAGTGTTTATTAGTGATCAAACGAGTGAACAATAGGAGTTGAACAAAGAAATTGGTAAAGCTACATCTGTTAGGAATTATCTCTGTTCATCTTTGAAAAACACTTGTAAGCAGCTGTGTGCATTCTTGCATCACAGAGTTCTCGAATCTATATATATCTCTGGTGGAAAGATCAACCCACCAGAAAGTTTTTAAACTATCTTTTTTAATTACTTTGTGTTTGAATACTTGAATTATTTTAATTCGCACTACCGCATATTCATTCACAGTTATATATATTCAAAAGAGTTAGTAAATTTACAAAAAAAATAGAATTCTATTCAACCCCCTTCTGTAATTTTGTTGTTAGATTGTTAGGGAATAACAAAAAGAATCAGTTGTAAAACCTAAACAACTAGCTGAGACTGATGTGTTAGGAGGACAATCAGGTCCAAGATGTGTTTCACCCTCACCAAAATCACAAGAAAATCAAGGTGGAGAAAGAAAAATGCATGTACCCATCCACTAGGGTTATACATGATTTGGATAAAAAGAAAAGAAAAAATATAGCTGGCATTAGACTTATTGATGAATCATCAGATACTGATAGTGATGAGGGACCTATCTCTTTCAAGCTCAATGTAAAACCAGTAGAGGATACTGATTCTGTTGTTGAGGATGCACAAACTACTTTTAGAGATCAAGCATCAAAGAAAAAGAGAAAATTGATGAAGTTGGGTGACAAGTTTAAAGCTTAACATGACAAAGTCAGGATACAGACTACACTCCATGCAACAACTAATCAATCAAAGCTTTATCCTACCAGTACAACATTATTAATTCCTGATCAAGCCAATCCTGACTCACCTCCAGCTAAATCTATTGAAGTCTCAGCTGAAAGGATGAGGGAGTTAGCTCAACAAGTTGGTCTTGATACTGCTGGAAAAAGGAAGGTTGAAGTTAAAAAAGTCTTCTAAAGAAATAAATCAAAGTTACAATCTCCACAGATGGAGCACAGTACACAAGAACCACTTTCTTAAAGTAAAAGTGCAGCTATTCAGTCTTCTGTCACACAAGAACCACTATCTCAAAATGCGAGTGCAGATATTCAAGCTCAAAAGACAATTCCTGACAATGATCAAGGTGGTACAGTCACTGTAGAAGCTAAGATTGCAGAACATTTTCAACAAAAGGAAGCTGATCAGGAACATTTGGCTAAGTTGGATGTTGTGATCAAATAATCCTGTCTTTGGGGGAAGCCCACAAAAATCTTCAACTCAAAGTGGTGAAGCAGCTTCAAAACCTCCAGTCACACAAGAATCATCAGTTCAAAGTACTAATATAGACAAGCTTGCAAATCCTGACACAGGGTCAAATCTTGACATTGCTGTTCTTCGCCCTAATGCAACTATTCCTGACACCTCAAATCCAGATACAGAGGTTGAACTTGTTACTGCCAAGAATAATACTAGAGCTGTCTTGGTGACTCATTTGTCTGTTCTACCCAACCACTACAGGCATACCTTTAACTCAATCTTCTACAATATATCAGTTAGTATGACAATAAATAGACCCATGCATGAGGATACCCCTATTTATATGACTGCAGACCACTTCTTTTTACCACCTCTTATTTTTTCTATTGTGAGTGAACTCAACTTTTCTAGTGAGACTGTGGGAAAAGATTTAGTGAAAAATAGAATTTCTGAGAGGCCGTCTCCCATACTGGAAAAAGGAGAGGTAGAATTGAGTGATAAAAGTGAGATAAATATTACTCTCAAAAGTAATATATGTGTGAGAAGTGATGAGATCACTTTAAAAGAAAAGAGAGATTTAGGTGTTCCTCGTTCTTTTATTTCAGGTTCATCACATGATACTAGGCCTTCTAAGTCAATTCCTGATCTCAAACTTAAAGGCAGAATTAATGAGTCAGTTCCTAACATTCCTGATGTTCCTGACAAGTTTGGTGATGATTCTGATTCTGATCCTAATGGTGATGATCCTATTGATGCACAGCTCAAAGCTGTACTTGAAGCTTCTAAACTCTCTACTTTTGGATCTTCATCAGGCCATGCTGCTCTTAATCCTCATAGGGCACATGAGTGGAATCATTCTTGGAGGTTGATGAGCGTGCACTTTATCTTAATATTGTCCTTATATATTTTGGTTATTTTATACTAATTTGGAATTTTTTTAATAAATATTATGTTTTATTTTAGGTATCAAGGAGTTATAATAAAGGAAGTATTGGAGTTTAAAATACCAGATTTAGTCTAATTTGATTTAAAATCAGATTTTATGGGCCAGCTGCGCACTCTACACTGATTGGGTCATATATTGAGATATAGAATTCCATTTTGATGATTTAGTAGCTCACGAAAATCTTATGAGAAGAGATTTATTTCAGAAGTGGTCTTGATTTCATGTTCCAGCCGAATCAGCCCAGAGTTAGAGTCCAAAAGTCAACAACGAATTTTCACTTTCTCGGAATTAAATCTAATTGGGAAATCTCCTTATATTTGCTTTAATTCATTAAAAAGACTATTATTAGAGATTATTAGATTAGACCAGACCTAATACATAGAGAGCAAGCAAGAGACAAGTATCCACGCAAGGGAGGAGCATAAGAAGGCATCAACGGAGAAGAATTTAGTTATTGGAGACATTAAATTGACTTTGTTTTCTCTTATCTTTTATTTATCTTTTCTTATGAACATGTGTTGGTTATCTTGGGATTATTCTGATACCTTGATTATGAACTAAACTTATACAAGTTAGGATTTTTATGGAACCTTAGTATGAGATTGTTTGTATTTTGATAAGAAGTTCTATATGTAGTTTACAATTTATTGGTTCAAGTGATTTTCATGATAATACTTGCTATTTTATGATCAACTTTAGTAGGTTAATGAGTTAAATATAATACTGAGAGGGTTATATTTAATTGACACAGTACTTGAATGGTGCTTGCTTACCTCTTTTCATTATAATATTGTTACGGTATATACATATATTGTGACCATGCATAGCTTTGTGAATTGGTGCTTAAATAAATTCTGAATTGGTGCTATTTTATTTTATAGGAATTATATCGTAGTGATTTCGAGAGGAATCTACGACCATTGAATTCTAGCTAGTGAGCTGTGATCTTGGTGTAGTATTATACTACTTTATTACTGACATTAACATATTATGGGGAAGTAAATATCCCGACTCAGCTTTTCATATCTAAAACTCATATGCTCTCTTAGCCAATATAATATTAGTTAGTTAATGTAGTTGTTAATTAATTAGTTTAATTAGATAAAGCAAAACTCAATTCTTGTATCCTACAACCCAATTGTTGGATATTAATTGTGATTTACACACATAGACAGTCCTTGAGGAATGAAATATGGTATTTACCACTATATTACTTGTTTGTGATTGTGTACGCCTGCACATCAGTATTTTACGCAACAAGTTTTTGGCGCCGCTGTCGGGGACTATTTTAGTGTTTATTACAAATTTAATAATCTTACAGTTTGGTTTGATTTTGTTCTTAATTGACTAACTACCATATAGAGTTATGTATTCTCCATATGCAATGGATATTATGTTTCAGGAAGAATGTGATTCTAGAAATCGTGAAATTATTTCCCTGCGGAAAATAATAGCTTCTGTGTACAAGATGGTTAATGAGTTATGCACGAACATATCAACCTATATGGCAACAAACGATTCCACCACGAAGATGAGGTGACAATGTTTCACGTGTTTATTGTTGCGATACTCATACATACGACTATTGTCCTTCTAATCCAGATTCAATTTGCTTTGATGTCAATCAGCCCTTAATGCAACCTCTCAAATTGTTGAGCAAGATTGAAGCGGTATGTATAACTCAACAATACTGGTTTGGATAACTCAATATAGAACAAGGACTTTGAAATAATCTATATTCCACTAGAATCAGTACAGATTATTTATTGGGCACATACAGAAAGGTTTTAGTAGCTACAGTGAAGAAGACGTCAACAATGATTCGTATGAAGTTCATTAATATATTGAGGCATCAGAGGAATAAGGTTGGAGTCATTCAAAGTAGTTATCAGAATTAGTATAAAGACCTCAAGGTTTCTTAGTGAAGTTGTTTATATCTAATAGAAGACTTAACAATGATTTGAGAAGATATAGTACGAAGGCTTGAGAGCGAAACTAGTCACCTGTGAACTAGACCATTGTACTAGGTGTCAGTGATTCGTGAAAGGAAACTGAGTATTATCATTAGAAAGATTGCCGAGTGATGATTCCTATCCGGGAATACAGGTTTTATGTTTTAGATAAAGCTCAAGAGAGAAGACTTGAAGACAGGACAACTTTGGGATTATAGTGCTCTAAAGAAACTAAATCAAAGTGTTCACTACCTTGTAGTAGGAGTCACCCTGATCAGTATATTGAATGTCAGAAGCAATATCCTGGTAATACAGTTAAATATTTAGTTACAGGATCTGATCTTGACTTGGTACAAGCCCCAGGGAATAAATGAGAGCTAAAATAAAATTAGAAGTGTAATTTAATTTCCCTTGGTCGCAAGTTAGAGTATAGTGAGCATGGTATGAATTTTTCTAAGGAAAAATCAAGGTTCTTATCTATACTACCATGCCTAGTCGCAAGTTAGTAATGAGGAAGAGAGAGGAATTCATTCCCATATGCTGCAGGCCCCACAAAATCATTTCTCAAACTTGTACAAGGAGCATGGTCACAACTTAGCTCCTCCTAGCTATCATGGTTGCAACTTAGCTTGCCTAGAGCTCTCCAAGGTCGCAAGTTAGAGCCTAGAGGGATTATGGTCGCCAGTTAGGGAGTCTAGCAAAGAAACCAAGGCAAAACTTCCTACTAGGATAGCATGGTCGCAAGTTAGGTTAATTTCATGAAATTAACGAAGTACAAAATCTCTTGCACTAGCTTTCCTAGTCGCACATTATCCATATTACATGGTGAGGTCGCAAGTCACAAGAATATTTGCAAGCTATATTTATTTGAATACTTGGTCCTGGTGTAGCCACGTAGCTTTCTTCTCTCTCCAACCTATCACTCTTTATAATCAATAGATGCAGATGGAATTTGTATCTCTCCATTTTTACAAAGTGTGAAGCTCTTGCAAAAGTTTTTCAGCATTTCTTAAAAGCTTGATTTGACAAGGAGAGGTCATGTCCAATTTGATTCACACCATTTAAAGCCTTACAAACTTGTAACACTCATTAATTAAAGCTCCTTTGATTGTATTTAATACCTTTTGATAAGAGCTTTAGATTTTTAGAGTGATACGAAGAACCCTAGATGTATAGCTTGTTGCTTTGGTTCTTTTTATATTTGTAACTTTAGATCTTTGTATTTGGAGTTGTAAGAAAACCCTCCGGGTATTTATACTTTTGAATAAAAATAATATTTACCCAGAATCTCTTTGTGTGTTTATTTAGTTTTAGTTTTGATATTCCACTGCAATTAATTTAAAAAATGAAGAACATACATTCATCCCCTTCTATATGTACCTTTTGGACCTAACAATTGGTATCAAAGCCTACTGATCGATATACAGATCAGATGCATAAGATTAGTAAGTTTTGTGTTGGTTTTGGTTATTACGGAGTTTGGGAGTGCTTCTGGTGTGTAGATCTGATTTGGGTTAGTTTATGTTTGTAGTGTTCTTGATTGTTGTGGATTGGTTGACTGATTGGTATTGGTGGGTTTTGACTATTTGGATTATCATATTTTGAGGCATTATATTGCAGAATTTTTGCAGATCTGAAAATATGAGTATTGGGATAGTTAATGTCATCAAGGTTCCTTCCTTTAGTAACGTCAGTGAAACAGCTATAAATTGTGGAAGAAAAAGATCATTTTATTTATTTCAGTAGTAAATTTTGATTACAAGGGAATTTTAGAGAGTGGTCCATTTGTACCAAGAAATGACATTTCTGTAACTACAGATTCAGACAGTAGAATTCCTCAAGATTTTATCCCAAAGGATCCGTCTAAATACACTGATAGGGATAAGGAATTAGTTTCTTTGGATGCAAGTATTCAATCAATTTTATTTGAGTCAATAGATTCTAACATGCATCATCGAATTAAAGATTGTGTTAGTGCTTAACACATGTGGGAAACCATTGAAGCTATAATGGAGGGAACTGAAGAAAAGAACATATTGAATTTTCTGATGTCTGAGTACAAGGAGTTTAAACCTCTTTCTGGTAAAAGTATTAAATAGATGCTTGGAAGGTACACCCAACTTATGGATGAAATGAGTACACTTGGGAAGAAATACTCATAGAAATAGATAAACAGAAAGTTTATTCTTACCTTGCCCATTCATTTGAAAAATAAAGTGTCATCCAACAGAGAAGGACGGGATTTCAACACAATATCATTGGATGAGCTTTATGATAAGTTGAAGACCTATGAAGTTAATAAAAAGCAGAGAAATATCAACCATAGGTCTGAGACAGTGAACAATAGGAACAAGACCATGAAAGAATCAACATGTCCTGTAACAGAGGAATATAGAATTCCTGAAGAAAATGTTAAAGGATCTGTTGGATATAGATTCCTGAATATAGAAGGAGTTGAAGATTAAAGATAGATTCATCTATGACAACAATACAGAGGATGATAACTCAACATAGACAGGACTTGCAAATAATCCTATATCCATTGAAACCAGTACGAAGATAGAAGACTTGACATATACACAATGATCTGGAAAGCTACAGTGAAGAAGTCGTCAACAGAAGTTTGAAGGAAGTTCATTAATATGTTCATTCATCGAAGGAATAAGGTTGAAGATATTCGAAGTAGCAATCTGGATTGGTGTGAAGGTCATAAGGGTTTCAGTGAAGCTGATTTGATATGGTAGAAGACTTGACAGTGAATTGTATAGTCTATAGTACGAAGGCCTGAGAGCGGAACTAGTCGTCTGTGAACCAGACCATTGTACTAGGCGGCGTCAGTGATCCGTTAAAGGAAACTAAGTACTATCATTCAAAAGACTGTCAAGTGAGATTCGTATTCAAGAAAATTATTCGAAGATTGAAGACGAAGCTCAGAAGACAAAAAGACATGAAGTGGTATGACTCAGGGATTGCATAGATCAAGTTTGAGAATGTATAAGAAGTCAAGTACAAGTTCAAAAGGGATTCAAGTCAACATTCCAGGAGTTGTTGGTCAAGCAAATAGCATGTATAAAGATTTGGCTAAGTAAGAATCACCATGGGAGCTAAAATCGACTAGTAAGAAGTCAACCTTGGTCCACTAGTCGACTTATACAAGTTGGAAAAGATTCTAAGGCAAGGAAGGAAAGAATCGACTACTAAGAAGTTACAAATCGACTTGTGCAAATCCTAGCAAGCTACTAGTCGAAATTGGAAGCTACTAGTCGATTTTATGGCCTAGAAATCGACTAGTGTAGTGTGGCTTGAAGAAACTAAGTCAAAAACTCCCTTGGCAATGAAAATCAACTTCTGGCATTTCAATTATGCCAAAATCGACTTCTAGAAGTCTACTAGTCGATTCTGACATCCTAAAATTGACTAGTAGGTACTTGGAAGTGATCTTGATACAATTTATATCCTCTTGGCTTGATTTCGACTTGTACAATTCGACTACTGCACCCTAATTGATTTAATACTTGGATGAGAGCTTGCCACGTCTCCCATGCTATTCACCTACATATATCTATCAGTTCAACAGTGAATTGAATAATAAATCACAATCAGAAGCAGTAGCGTTGCTCTCGCTCTTTGGAGATTCGTTCTATCAAATCATCAATTTCCGAAGTGAAGTGTTGCTGAATTTTATACAGAATTCTAGTCTTACATAGGAACACTCAAAAGCATTAAAGCCTTGTATTGATAGCTTGTATCCGATAGGTTATATTACTTTTTAGAGTGATAGCGATACACACATTTGATAAGTTATCTTTTGTAGTGTGTAGAGTTATTGTTGCTTTGTTTACGTTTGTAACAAAGTTTTTAAGCAACCCACTCGAAGATTTTTCTTAATAATATAAGATCAATCCCCCGAAGCTCTTGTGTTTGTGTTTGTTTTTCATAGTATCTTTATCCGCTGCGAATTTATTTGAAAAACCAACGATAATACATTCACCCCCTCTGTATTAACCTAGTGGACCTAACAGGATCACTGACTTCGGAAGCTTCTACAAGTGGATCAAATCTGACTGGAAATGAAGAAGCTATAGATGACTATTATACTTTGGAAGAGCTTGAGAAATTAGAAGATCAAACTATGTTTGAGATGGCTTCTAAATGTAGTGCACTTAAATTCAGAAGAAATTCCAAATATAAGTTTATTTCATCTACTGGAGATAGTCAAGATCTCGAAGATGGAGAATCTACAGAGTCAGTATCCAGTGAATGTTGCACGGAACAATTGATTGGAGGAAGCATACATGAACTGTGTGATGGTAAAGAAAAGGGACACTCTAACAGTGAAATGGAAGAGTCCACACAAGAAGACGAGAAAAAAGCTTGTTTGAGAAGAAATGAAGATGGACAGAAGAAACACCAGGATAAAGAGTTAGACAGTGATGAAAAGCACTGTAATGGTACAGATGCAGAGGAACAAGAATGCAATGATCCAACATCAATGGAAACCTCTTCATCGCATGTATCTTCTGAGACCACTACTAATATATCCCGACATGATTGTAAATATTGTGATAAGGATAAAAGAGTAGAATTATTTCAACTTCATACCAGTGTGATCAGATTTAAAGAGGAAATAGATATAGTAAAATCTAAAAATAGATTATTTCTCACTAGAAAAGAAGAACTAGGCCTAATTACGGTTGAATTAGATAATCTTAAGAAACGTAATGAATTCCTAGAGAACATTGTCAAATCCAGTGAGGATTTATATGTTATCCAGAGGAGTCAGATAGATGAGTTAAAATCTAAGTTGAAAGATTATCAAAACTCTTCTATTAGTGCAAAGGAAATTATTGACAACCAAATCAGTGGAGCCATAAGTGACATTGGATCCAGTGATGTTGGACAGAAACATGTGATATGTTAGATATATTTGTGATGTCATGTCTAATAATGATTTGTGTTTAGTTTTCAGATCTTGACTAACAGGACAAATCAGGACTTAACTGGAAATCAGTACTTATACTGAAGTCAGAACTTAAAATATCAGAACTTAAGATATCAGAACTTAAGATATCAGAAGATATTCATCAGGAGAAAATATCAGGACTTAAGAAGACTTTCAGATAATGAAGGCGGCTGATTGAAAGGAAAGAAGATCAAGACTAAAACAAGAAGAGATATGCATGGAGAAGAATTCTAGGAAGAATAGAAGATTTGGAGGAAAAGATAACTAATTGATATATTTTAGGATGCAGACTTATATTCGATATCATTAGAAGATTATCTTATAACTATATGGTATATAAACACAGCATAGGGTTTACACTAGATGTGTTATTGTAATCGATAATATTATTCATTGTAACCCTAGCAGCTCTCATGATATTTGTTCATCACTGAGAGAGAACGTTCCATTGTAATACTGTTTCATTAATAAGATTATTCTGTGTTTCATACTTGTGTTCTTAATTCGATATGATTGTAGTATACACTGTATTCAACCCCCTTCTACAGTGTGTATGATCCAACAAGTGGTATCAGAGCCAATCTGTTAACACATATACAGTAAAGATCCAAAACAATCATGTCTGAAGAAGAACAAACTCCAACTAAGCCCACCAAAACTGAAGAAACTCCAAAGACTCAAATCCATAGTCGATATGAGACTATTAGGGTTTCCATACTGAGACCTTCTGAGTATCCCATATGGAAAGTGAGGATGACTATGTTTCTGGAAGCTACAGATCCATAATACTTTGACAGAATTAATGAAGGACCACATAAGCCAACCAAGCTCTCTGTTATAGTTATAGATCAGCCAACAAAGACTGTATCAAAGGAGAAAAGTGAATATACAGCTGAAGATATCTCATCTATTGCCAAGGATGCAAAGGTAAGGCATTTGCTGCATAGTGCCATTGATAATGTCATGTCAAATAGGGTAATTAACTGCAAGACTGCAAAGGAGATATGGAATGCCTTAGAGACAAGATGCCAGGGAACAGATACAATTAAGAAGAACAGAAGGACTATACTCACTCAAGAGTATGGGCACTTTGACTCAAAACCTGATGAGTCATTAACTGGCTTATATGACAGATTTGTCAAACTCTTGAATGATCTGTCACTGGTGGATAAGGAATATGATCTTGAAGATTCTAATCTTAAATTCCTTTTAGCTCTTCCTGAAAGTTATGATTTAAAGGCAACTACTATAAGAGACAATTATGCTCTTGATGAAACTACTTTTGATGAAATTTATGGTATGTTCAAAACTCATGAACTTGAGATAGATCAAAGAAGCAAGTGACAGATCAAAGAAGCAAGAGACATGGGAGAAAGTCAAGAACAGTTTCTCTTAAGGCTGAGGAGCAATTCCCCAAAGTTTCTGCCTCAAAGAAAGGCAAAGGAAAGGCTCTCATCATAAAGTCTGATTCAGATTCATCAAGTTCTGATGATGATGATGAGGATTCAGAAACTGAAAATCTATCTGAGATGGATGTTGATGAAGAGATGATGAGATTGTGTGCTCTTATGGTGAAGGGTATCACAAAGATAGCCTACAAGAAATTCAGAAGGAGAAAGAAGTTTTCCAGGAAAAGTGGAAGTTCTGATAAGAAGGGATTCAGAAAATCTGAAGGCAAAGCAGGAAAGTCTGACAAAGGAGATTACTCAAATGTTAAATGCTACAATTATGGTGAGAAAGGCCATATATCTCCTGATTGCAAAAAAGGAAAAGGTGACAAAGGCAAGGCACTTGTCACAAAGAAGAAAAGCTGGACAGACACTTTAGATTCTGAAAATGAGGTGAACTATGCCTCGATGACAAATGCTGATAGCAGTTCTGAAGCTGCTGAGTTAAAGGTACCTCAAACAACTTATGCTTTTCATACTGATGATATTACTGAGTTGAAATCTTATCTTAAAACCATATTCACTAGCTATAAAGATCATACTTTAACATGTGATAGGTTAACTTCTGAAAATCTGGCTTTTAAGAAAAGGAATGACTATTTAGAAAAAGAGTTAGTCATGTTCCATCAAACTCAGAAAGAAAGAGATGATGCTTTTTATGTTAGAGATGAAGTGTTAAAATTGAATCAATCTCTAAAAACTGAGTTAGGAAAGGAAAGAGAGATTATCAGGACTTGGACTAACTCTGGCAGAACAACTCAGAATTTACTAAGTAGTGGAAACTGGAAAGAGGGCTTAGGTTGTGGAGATGATAAAAGTGACACAGGAACTGAACAAATGAAGCCAATTATTGTTAAACAGACTAATAAGCCAAAGGTAAATCCTGTTAAGTTTGTAGCTAAAATTGTAAAGTCTGATTCTGAAGAGATGAAAGATATTGATACAAAAGTTAAGGCAGAGTTAACTTCTGACAAATTAAAACAGGATAAACCAGCTGAAGTTAACATAGGCTTAATGACTAAGAAGCAGCTTAAGTATAAGCTGAAAGAGATTAAGAATGTAAACAAGGTAAAGCCACCTAGGAAAAATAGGAATGGAATGGAAGGTGTGAATAAAAGCAATAATTATAAGTCTATTCCTAATGCTCCTAAAAAGAAATGCTATAACTGTGATAACTCTAACCATCTTGCTTCTTTTTGCAGGAAGAATGAGGATATAAACTCTTTACCTCCTAAATTAGGAGTTAAAAATTAGTCTGTTAGGTTTAAACCATAAAATCCTTGTTTTCATTGTGGTAGTTTATGGCATTCCATTTATACTTGTAAGGAATATCATAGTTTATACTATGATTATTATCAAATAAAATCTTCTTTGAAGAAAGTTGCTTTAATTCCTTCTAGTGTAAGTTCTGATGTAAATTCTGATATTGTAAAATCTGATATGAAAAATGTTAGCATAAACTCTGAAGTTAAACCCGCTGCAAATGCTAACAAACTTAATAAGGCCAAAAGATCCAAGCAAGTCTGGGTCCTTAAAACTAATCATTAGTGGTTTTTGTGATTGCAGGGTAACATGAAAAACATCCTAGTTCTGGACAGTGGATGTTCAAGATATATGAATGGAAATAAAGCCCTGATATCAGACTTTGTGGAGAAAACTGGCCCATGAGTTTCTTATGGAGATGGCAACATGGGAAAAACTATGGGATATGGCAATATCAATCTTGGGAATGTTATCATTGAAAAAGTAGCTCTAGTCTCAGGACTTAAACACAATCTGCTGAGTGTTAGTCAAATCTATGACAGAGGTTATCATGTGGATTTCTTTGAATAGCACTGTGAAGTTGTAAGAAAATCTACAGGCAAAGTTGTTCTAAAGGGATACAGGCATGGTAACATTTATGAAGCCAAGCTTTCAACAAGTTCTGATGGTTCTGTAATCTGTCTATTAAGCTGAACATCAATTGAAGAAAGCTGGGATTGGCACAAGAAACTCTCTCATTTAAATTTTAACAATATAAATGAACTAGTCAAGAAAAATCTTGTGAGAGGAATGCCAAAATCAGTATTTGCTCCTGATGGCCTTTGTGATTCATGTCAAAAGGAAAAACAAAGAAAATCTTCATTCAAGAGCAAGACTGAATCTTCAATTCTTGAGCCTTATCAACTACTATATGTTGATCTATTTGGTCCAGTGATTGTCATGTCTATTGTGAAGAAGAAATATGCTATAGTCATAGTAGATGAGTTTACCAGATACACATGGGTGTATTTCTTGCACACAAAAAGTGAAACTGCATCTATCTTGATTGATTATGTCAAACAACTGGATAAATTGGTCAAAAACTCTATGAAAATCATAAGAAGTGATAATGGCACTGAGTTCAAGAATTTAATTATGGAAGAGTTCTGCAAAGACCATGGAATAAAGCAGGAATTCTCTGCTCCTGGAACTCCACAACAAAATGGAGTTGTTGAAAGAAAGAATAGAACTCTTATTGAAGCTGCACGAACTATGCCTGATGAAGCAAAGTTACCAACCTAGTTTTGGGCTGAAGCTGTGCAGACTGCTTGTTTTACTCAGAATGCAACACTTATCAACAAGCATGGAAAACACCATATGAGATGGTGAAGAAAAAGAAGCCAAATCTGAAGTACTTTCATGTATTTGGATGCAAGTGTTTTGTTCTTAAGACTCATCCCGAACAGCTATCCAAATTTGATCTAAAAGCTGATGAAGGAATTTTTGTTGGATATCCATTCTCCACAAAAGCCTTCAGAGTCTACAATTTAAAAACAAGGGTTGTCATAGAATCTATCAATGTCTCTTTTGATGATAAGAAGATTACTGGACTTGAAGATTTCAATGATCATGATCAGCTGAGATTTGACAATGAAGTTTTAAATTTTGATTCTGTAAATTCTTATAGTCTAAATCCTAATGCTACGAACTATGATGGGTTAAACTCTGATGCTATTGAAACTGTGGTGTCTACGCCAAAGGAAAATGCACCTGTGCAGGGGGAACATATTGAAGAACCAACCACATCTCAAGAAGCATCAGAACCTAAAAAAGGCTCTTCATGTTCTGATTCATCAAGTTCTGATGGGCCAAGTTCTGATAATTCTGGAAACTCAAATTCTGATTCATCAAGTTCTGATGGGCCAAGTTCTGATAATTTTGGAAACTCAAATTCTGAATGATCCAACTCAGAGAGCATAATTTCAGGGAGAGTATCAGAAAATTTTGATGGAGACATCATGGATCATGGGGGAGCATCCAGTTCTAGAGATAACCTTCCATCTGCAAGGAAGTGGACTAAAGCACATACACCTGACTTGATTATTGGAGATCCTGAAGTAGGTATTAGAACTAGGACAACAACATCAAATGAATATCTCTATCATTCTTTTCTTTCTCAGACTGAACCAAAGAAAGTGGAAGAAGCTCTTCAAAATGCTGATTGGGTGCAAGCAATGCAGGAAGAGTTAAATGAATTTGAAAGAAATAAAGTCTGGACCCTAGTACCAAGACCAAAGAACAGATCAGTTGTTGGTACAAAATGGGTGTTCAGAAATAAAACTGATAGTGATGGCATAATTACAAGGAATAAAGCAAGACTGGTTGTAAAAGGATATTCTCAACAGGAGGGAATTGATTATGATGAAACATTTGCACCTGTTGCTAGATTGGAAGCCATAAGGATATTTCTGGCTTATGTTGCTCATAAAAAGTTTAAAGTCTTTCAAATGGATGTAAAAAGTGCTTTTCTTAATGGAGAATTGGAAGAAGAAGTATATGTTGAACAACCTCCAGGTTTTGTAGATTCAAAATTTCCTAATCATGTCTACAGACTTGATAAAGCACTTTATGGCCTTAAGCAAGCTCCAAGAGCATGGTCTGAGACATTAGCTCAGTTTCTTCTGGAAAGTGGATTTAACAGAGGAACTATTGACAAAACCTTATTCTATCTCAACCATGGAAAGGACTTACTTTTGGTGCAGATATATGTTGATGATATCATTTTTGGTTCTACAAATGACAGACTTTGTAAAAGGTTTGCAAAGCTAATGTAGTCAAGATATCAAATGAGTATGATAGGAGAACTTAGCTATTTTATGGGCCTTCAAGTCAAGCAGAATGAAGAAAGAACTTTTATTTGTCAATCTAAGTTCACCAGAAATTTGTTGAAGAAATTTGGAATGCAAGACTGTTCAAGTGCATCCACTCATATGGCCACTGCAACAAAATTGGATAAGGATACTGGTACATCAGTAGATATTACTGATTACAGAGGTATGATTGGCTCACTACTCTATCTAACTGCAAGTAGACCTAATATTATGTATGATACCTGTCTTTGTGCAAGATTTCAAGCAGATCCAAGAGAACCTCACTTAACAGCTGTGAAAAGAATTTTCAAGTACCTTAAGGGTACAGCTGATCTAGGATTGTGGTATCCTAGGGAATCAGACTTTAAGCTAATAGGTTACTTAGATGCAGATTTTGCAGGGTGCAAAATTGACAGGAAAAGCACAAGTGGAAGCTGCCAATTTCTTGGAGGCAGATTAGTTTCTTAGTTTAGAAAGAAACAAATGTCAATTTCCACATCAACTGCAGAGGCGAAGTACATTGCTGCAGGAAGCTGTTGTGCATAAATTCTTTGGATGAAGAATCAGTTACTGGATTATGGGTTAGAATTTTCTAAAATCCCTATTTATTGTGATAATCAAAGTGCTATTGCTATGACAGGTAATCCAGTTCAGCACTCAATGACAAAGCACATCAGCATTAGGTACCACTTCATAAGGGAACATGTGATGGAAAGTACAGTAGAATTGCATTTTGTTCCAATAGAACAAAAACTAGCAGATATCTTCACAAAACCACTATGTGAAGCTACCTTTAAAAGATTGGTAAATGAACTTGAAATGGTTTCAGGTTCTTTCTCTAAATCTGTTTAGTTTAAGTTCTGATACATCAGATTTATGATCAGTATTTACAGATAATTACTATCTTTATGTAATTTGTGCTTAAATTTAAATTAACCTAAGTGTTGATTGTTGTCTAATGTGAATTTCTAAACTCTGATAGTGATATGAATGTTTCTGTGACTATTCAATCCAATGAGGATAACCGTGCTAGATGTTGACCTAGTAGTCTCTAATATACTAAAGATCCCATGTTTGAAGTAATTGTTTATGTGGAAATCTTTTAACATAAGCAAATTCTGATATTGAGCTTGGTTAGGTTTACTTTGTGTATCTTATTACTAAGTCAATAACTAGAATAATGATTCTTATCTGTTAATTTCTGATGTTGGTAAATCTTATGGATGTACTAAATGCTGATAAGCCTCACTTATCAAAAGAAAAAGTAAAGTAAAGAAATAAATATCAGGTACTCCTTTGAGATCTGGAGAAAAATGTATGTGGAAGGGAAAACCCAAGTGCATTGCTGGTATTAAGTAATATGCATTAGAAAAGCAAAATAAAATTTTCTCGGTGACTTTTCACATTCTCTGATTACTGGATAAATAGTATGATAAAAGCATAAATTCTGATAAGCAGTCATGACTCACTTACACTGAGAAGCCACTGTAAAAAGGAATTTCAAAAGATGCATAAAATGAGCACAAAACAGTTGAGGTGGACTCATGCATGAACTCATTCTATAGTAGACTTTAGACTAATGACAGATTTTGAGCAAAGTTCTCAGTTATGCCTTATTTCTAAGATGTACTGAAGTGAATCAGACTTTATTCTTTGTCTGATATTTAGCTTAAAACACACACTTACACTCCATATGAATGATGAAAATTACTGTGGTGATCAATGTTGTTTTAGATGAACAGTTTAAGTGTCAGTTGCATAAATTATGAGGAAAAGTTCTGATGGAATTTTTGATGATTAAGTTCTGCTAAAACCATATCAGTATTTGGGTGAAGAATTAAAGAAATAAACATTCACTTTCTGAGTATAGGAGCCATATTCTGATGTCCTTTAAATTCTGATAATAGTCAAGTTCTGATGCTTACATGGCAGTATTTATTTCCTTGATTTATTTTTGGTCAATACTTGAATGGTTATATTTTATCAGAATATTGTTTTAAGTGAGATAAAGACAGTCATAATTACTTATTTAGTGGGAACAGTTTTTTTTGAAAAACTGCATGTGCATAGTAATCATTACTTATTTCCCGTGCCCATTAACTATTGTCTTAACTACTGCATGGCTAACAGGTGTAAAGTCTGTTCCACTTCTCAATAACTGCTGTCAAGTGGAGCGTATAAGTAAAAGAAATAAAAGATTTTAAAATATTTTACTTACATTTATTTCTATACTCTTTTTTTTCTTCTTATTTTCTCATATTCTCTGACGATTTTCTATACAAACATTTAATGGAGCAAAGTTCATCCCAAACAACTACGCTGCCATTCTCACTAAGAGTGAAGCTCCTTCGGAACTTCATTTTATTCAGGATTTCTTATCTCATAGTGAAATTGGGTTCGCTTTGACACAACCATCCAGTTTATCTGGAACTCAAGTTCTGACGTTCTGGCGTACATGACTTTATGATGATGGTGGTAAGCATGGGACTCCAGGCATCGTGTTTACAGCAAAGGAGGTTGAGTATGTTGTTACTCCGACAACAGTTTGAAAAGCTCTACACCTACCTGAAAACTGTCAATTCAGTTCTGCTGTGGAGGAGCACCCCTGCTACAACAAATGATGGCTAATCTAGGGTATGAAAAGAGTTTGGCTAAGATGGGTCAACTCAAACGCCCATATATTCAAAGGGAATGGAGCTTCTTCTTCGATTGTATCACGAAGACGTTTGCTAACAAGTGTTCAAATTTTGATGCCATTCCTATTCTGACACAACAAATTGGGTATGCACTCTTAAACCAGTCTCATTTTGATTATGCAAAGACTGTGTTATGTTTTATAGGAGATAAAATGAAAGAGGACGGGAATGTAGTTTACTTTGCTAGGTTCTGTCAGTTAATTTACAATTACTGTACATCATATGAACCACAACTAGCAAGTGAACTTATAGAACCGTTTAGATTAGCTAAGAGGGCTTTTACTGATCTCATAACTGCTGACAACAAGAAGGAAGTTTTGAGACCCCTTAGAATTCCTTTATCAGTAAAGCAAGCTTTGGTAAATGCTGATTATGAAACCTATTCATTGCTATATCCTGATGTCCAACCCACCAACACACAACAACCATCAGAACCAACCATTAATCAAACATATCAACCACAGCCGTCAACACATAATCAAGTGAAGCCTTCTCCTTCTAGAGCAAAGAGGACTAAGACAGTACCTCAGTCACAGAAGAAAAGAAGGAAGATGATTTTAAGAGATGAGTCTGATGATGAGATACAGGTTCAATCATCAGAACCTGTTGCTAAAGTAGCTGAGAAGGTCATTTCTCAGACAGCTCAAGAAACTGGGAGTTCTAGGCCCCTAAAAAGGCTTAGAAAGCTAAACTCTGATGATCAAGCTCCCAGAGTCTTTCCATCAGCTAAGAGACTTAAAAAGCAAAGAGCAAGGAGGGCTGTAGAATCATCAATCTCTGAAGAAGGAATGGAAGCAGCAGCTGAGGAAGGAGGTCAAGAATCTCTGATCTCAAAAGATCCAATTATGATTGAATCTCTTCCCACTACTGAACCAGACTTTACTGAAGCTCATAAATCTCCTATTCAAGAGCCAGAGAATACTCAAGAATATATGCCTACATCTCATGTGTCTCCTATCATTGATCAAGTACATGCTGATAATCCAGGTACAAGTGCTGAAATAGATATTCACAACTTGAATGTGCCTGAGGTTCTGTACTTGGAAGCTCCAACCATTCCTCAGCAAACTCCACCAACAACTCCACTGCTAGATGCCGATGTCAATGCAGATGAATCTTCTATTGCTTCACATACAGTTATTCTATCACAAGATGCTGATACTGAAGATTCTGCAAGTTCTGTTGAAATAAATGCTGAAAATACCGGTGTAGCTGCTACAAATGAAAATGCTGATGCAGCTGGTCCTTCAGGGCATGCACCTCTATAAACAGTTAATAAAACTGATTTGATTAAAAAGTTTGTGAGAGAGGATGCACCAGTACCTTGGAGTGAAACCTCCAGAGGAAGAGAATGGATCATGGAGTGGAACAAAGTTGATTTTGTTCCTATTGCAAATATTCTTGCTAAGCACCTGGCTAAAGCTGATGAGATGCTGATAAATGATGACTTCAAAGCATAGCTCAGAGTTACTGCATTGTGTACAAGGAACCTTTAAGGTCAACACTCAATAACTCAAGCCAAGGTGGACAAAATTTAAGAAACACTGATTCAGCAAGACATGAATTCAAATTGGACAAGAAAAGGTTTTTTAAGCTAGCCTTTGACCGCATTGGGTATATAGAAAAGACTCAAGAACAGCAGCAAGCTTAAATATATGATATTTTAAAGAATTAAGCTGCTCAACAAATCCAACTCAATGAAATCCAAAACTCGGTGGAATTGCTTGTCTCCCTGTTTCTACCAGATGATGCCAAAAAGGGGGAAAAGTGATTAAGTCCAAATGCAAAACTGATCAACCACTGAAAGGTAAGGATGATGATAATGAAGACCAGGGAAACTCTGAAAGGAGTAGAGGTCTAAGTCAAGGCAGGGATTCTTTATCAAGGGAATCCAGAACTACAAGTCAAAGAACAAGTTCTAATACTCGTAAAAGGATGAGTTCTGATGTACAAACTCTGAAACTTGATGAAGAGATCTCTAAAAGGTTGTTCCTAAAGGACAATCTAGGCATGGATATTGAAAGTCTGAAGGAAGAAGAGATTAGACTGAAAGCTGAAAATGACAAATCTAAGTCAAAGTCTAAAGCTCAAGTCATTATAAAGAAACCACCTAAGCCTAAGGGTATTGTGATCAAAGAGAGGACAGATACTGAGGCATCTAAGGCCAAGTCCAAATCACAGGTGGAAGTTGATCCTAGATTCAAGGGTAAGGCAAAAGTTGATGAACCTGTAAAGATATATATGCCAACTATGGATCTGGAAGCAAAATCTGATGAAGATGCAACTTTGATTTTGAAGAATAAAAGCAATATTCAAGCAACCTCTGATAGAGCTCAAGTTGTCTTGACATCAGAAAAAAAGGAAACCTCTGACATTGCTCATGTTAAACCTTCAAAAATTCTACTACCTGTATTCACTAAAGTTAAACAATCTGCTCAATCTATGAAGACTTCAACAAATGTTTTTAAGGGTAGATTGCTCCAAGGGAAGGAAGCTAGAGATAAAACAGGACTGGGTAATGCTGATGAAAAGAGAGTAAACAACTCTACTTTAGATCCTACATCTCTTTCTGAACCCGGAGTAGGGACAACTCCAGAAAGACTAAATCAATTGGAATCTGTATAGATGGTTTACAACTCCAAGCTGAAAGAAGATATAATGCTTTATTTTATGACAGATGGGAGAGTATTCCAAATAAGAAATAATGCAATTCGGTCAAAGTATTATGAAGAGCTGCAACATGTTTTATTTATACTTCAAGTGAAGAACAGGTCAACAGATGGTGCTGCCAGTTACTTAAAATCTGATATTCAAAAGAAGAAGAAACTTTATTCTGTAAAGTATGACAGACCATACTATCCAAAGTACAGAGCTCACAATGGTGAATTAGTTGAGATGAAGCCCAATACAGCCAAGATAACTACTTTTCTGGGTATTAAGGGTGTTGAATTTAATCTGGAGTCTGACAAAGTTTATCTGATCAGACTGGATTAGGAAATAAGGAAAGCAAAGATTAATGATCTCAGGGCTGCTATCTTTCAAACAGGAGAAGATACAGTTGAACTTAAAGATGCTACAAGGAGGATGATAAATGAACTTGAATATGCTGAGAGAACTCTTTTGAAGAACTATCTCAGAACAACTCCTGACATTCAAGAAATCAAACACTGAAGCCAAGTCAAAGACTACAACTGTTAAATTTTGAAGGATATACAGGCTAAAGATGATATCAGACTTTAAGGATGGTAAAAGCTACAAGGACTGTGAGTTGTAGTAATCTAGTCAAATTCTCATATGCATTTGTACTTAATGTTTTTGACATCATTAAATATCTATTGAACTTGTATATTATGCTAATTTATAAGTTAGGGGAGATTGTTAGATATATTTGTGATGTCATGTCTAATAATGATTTGTGTTTAGTTTTCAGATCTTGACTAACAGGACAAATCAGGACCTAACTGGAAATTAGTACTTATACTGAAGTTAGAACTTAAGATATCAGAAGATATTCATCAGGAGATAATATTAGAACTTAAGAAGATTTCAGATAAGGAAGGCGGCTGATTGAAAGGAAAGAAGATCAAGACTAAAACAAGAAGAGATATGCATGGAGAAGAATTCTATGAAGAATAGAAGACTTGGAGGAAAAGATAACTAATTGATGTATTTTAGGATGCAGACTTATATTCGATATCAATTAGAAGATTATCTTGTAACTATGTGGTATATAAACACAGCATAGGGTTTACACTAGATGTGTTATTGTAATCGAGAATATTATTCATTGTAACCCTAGCAGCTCTCTTGATATTTATTCATCACTGAGAGAGAACGGTTTTATTGTAATACTATTTCATTAATAATATTATTTTATGTTTCATACTTGTGTTCTTAATTCGATTTGATTATAGTATACACTGTATTCAACCCCCTTCTACAGTGTGTATGACCCAACATGATAGAATCAGAGAGTGTTGATAATGGTAAATCAAACTCTTCAGATATATCACAAGCTTCTAAAAAGGTCAATAATTTGTTATACAAAAGGGCCACTCCTGATTCTTTCAATAAAGATGAGGTGCTTGTTGAGGATTATGTCTCTAGTGATGAGGAGTCAACTGTAGAGTCACATGAGGAGTCAACTTCTATTGATGAACCTAAAACTCACTTAGATGATAGAGATGTTCACAAGTCTAAAAAGAAAAACAGACGTAATAGAAATGGAAAGTTAGGTGCTTGTATTAAAAATGAAGATCCTCTAAAATCTAATTCTTCTAGGAAGTTATGCTTTAAATGTAATTCTACTTCGCATCTTGCATATGCATATACGGTGAGTAAAGTAGATAAGGTAAAGTTCATAATAAGCATAACATGCCTACCATGCCTAGTTCTCATTATTCATGTCATAAATTTAAATATATGTCATGTGCTTTTAATACATTGTCGTCTTATCTTAACTTGATGCATTTGCCATCCACTACTTGTAAGCATAATGATAAGAACATGAGTAGAAAGCATGATAGGGAAAAGACTATCAGTCCTCCTGAGGTTAGGAAGGAAACTCCTATTTGGAAGCCTAAAGGCATTCTTAAGGCTTCTAGAGAAAAGAGTGAGTCAGTCAATGAGAAAAAAAGCATGTTAAATTTGCATCTGATATTGTTCAAACTGTGAATCTCTCTAAGTCCCCTGGACCCAATTTAGTTTGGGTACAAATAAAACTTGATCCTTAATATAGAAAGGGCAAACAAAAGTGAAGCAAACCATGTGGATTGTGAATATTAGATGTTTAGTACACAAGAGTTCGAGGATAGAGCCTGCTGTTAGAAGTGGACAAGTGAGCTGGCCCAGTAGTTACCTTTGGAGATGACAGCAAAGGAATCACTATGGGATATGGCGTGAAATCAGGAATGTCATCATTCACTCAATATTTAAATGCATATATTTGTTGAATATATGTTGAGTTTCTAATTTAATAGTTTGATTTATGGTCCTTGAAGTAATTCAACTTTATTATTTGCTTTATAAGTCAAATTGTTAAAGTATTAGCAGCATCACACCTCTTATAATTTATTTCAGTGGTTTATGATGAGATTACTAGCATTACACTGTTGGAGATTATTTTTCAATAGTTAGTGATGAGCTTTGTAGCACCATAAAGTCTTGATAATTTATATCATTAGTTAGAGGTGATATATGTAGCATCATAAACTCTTGATAATTCATATCATTAGTTAGTGGTGATATATGTAACATTATAAGCTCTTGATGATTCATATCATTAGTTGGCGATGATAGTTGTAGCACTATAAATTTCTGATAAATCTAGTAATAATTCTTGTTGATAGTTTTATCACTAGTTAATGGTGATTTATGTAGCACTACATACTTGAATAAATTTTTTGACAATTTTTTTAAATAATTTTATCACAAGATAGTGGTGATATTTTGATAATAGTGAGATATTTTAAATTGTTTTTTCTAGAAAACTCACTAAGGTCAAAATCATGTGTGTTGCACAGTTAGACATAATTCAACTTTCATGGAGTCTAAAAATTAATGAGTTCTTGATTGAATATCATAATTGGTAGTAGATTTAGTGGATAGTCAATCATGTTTGATTATGAGATCGTATTTTTGTAATTATTAACCTTAAATGGAAGCAAGCTCCCAAGTAATCAAAAGGAAGAGAGTTTAGACAATCTAGATGTTGAAGATCTTTCTGATGATGAAGATGAACCTGAGGTTGTTCCAAATAAAGATGTAAATGCAAATGATCTTGTCAATGATCACAATTCTGATTCAGACTCTGATGGGAATGGTCCTGAGACAAGCAAATATAGTCAATCTATTTCTGGAACTAGTTTTCAAGATTCAGATTATGAAGGATGAATTGATAGTGGTGATAGTGGAAATGGTTCAGATGTAGTTAATGATAGTGGAAACTGGAAGAAGCATAGTCATACCATCTTTGGAACCAATCCACAAGCTTCAGATTCTATAGATCATGCTGACAACAACTTAGGGGGAGCAAAAGAGGAAAAACAAAGATCTGCTAGTCAGACTTAACATAATTTTGAAAATGCCGAGTCATCAAGAGCTAGTCTACCAAGACGTAAGAATGGAGTAAAAACCATCCTTGGCATATGATACTCAGTAATTTTGATACTGGAGTAAAGTCTAGAACATCATAAGAAGAAGAACAAGGATCTACTAGTCAGACTCACCTTAATTCTGGAAATGCCGAGTCACCAAGAGCTAGTCTACCAAGACGTAAAGAATGGAGTAAAGACCATCTTTGGTATTTGGTACTTAGTATGTCTAATACTGGAGTAAGGACTAGAAAAGCTACAACAAACAATTGAATAGATTCTGGTTTTCTATCACAAATAGAACCAAAAGAAGCAGTGATGCTCTTGGGGATCCTGATTAGGTGATTGCTATGCAAGAGGAACTCAATCAGTTCAAAAGACAGAAAGTGTGGAAGCCTGTACCCAGACCTAAAGACAAATTAGTGATGGGCACAAAATGGGTTATCAGAAACAAGATTGATGAAGATGGAGTAGTAACAAGGAACAAGGTGAGACTTCTAACACCTCCAAATCCGGGGTCGGGGATCTGGGTTGTCACGAGTTCCATTTCCCTTAACAACACTAAATCTAAATAAACAACCAATTACTGCGTGTTGTGTCCCCACAATATACACACATACCACAAGTTATAGTCTCAGAGATGAATACCAAAATAACACAAGTCATTTTATTCCACAATTATAAGTCATTACACCTCAAAAGGGGTTTGTGAATAAATTTACATATTCTTTGCCATTATTACAATTCATAATATACATAAGTGTGGTACATCAATAGTTGAAAACCTAGCCTATTGGTAGTTCCTACCTCAGCTACAGCGGCATCAACGCCTACAGGAAACTGCGGAACGTTTCCTATCCACTTGCGAATTGGGAGCTTGGTCTTGTTCATCTTGTCTATCTGTTATTGTGTGAAGAAAGAAGAAAGCAAGGGTGAGCAACAAGCCCACTGAAATAATGTGTATAATAATTAATAATATATGAGCATTCTCATAGTACTCATGAAAGTCTTGGTCAAGAAGAAATAAACCAAGTTTGATATCTTAATGCAACGAAGTCGCAAAATATTCAGTATATATATACATATATACTTCTCAATATCTTAGAAATCATCTGACTTGTATAATATACACAGAGTTCCAGTTTATAACTATATAGAATATTGTTACATGGTGATCTCATATATTTAACCTTGTCTCAACGTTATTCTGAAAATCTATGTCATGCATAAGATAATCATTTACTAGATATAAGTTGAAAAGATGAAGTTACAAGATACTCCAATATACTTATATCATTTCTGAATACTACTTGAACTACCACCATTCAAGGTATAATCAGTTTCAAAAGTTCATCACATAGATGAGACTACAAGATGAGACTTGAATAGATTCAATCTTTGAAATATCATTTGAAAGAAATGAAGTTACGAGATACTTCATTAAGTCTCGATATATATATACACCTATATATATCTCTCATACACTCCTTGAAAACCTCTATTATGAAAATTATAAACAGAGTTTTAATATCCAATGAATTTGGAAAGAAGAAAGCTTTGGCATAAACCCGATATCTTGCTGATCAGGCAAAGATACCAATCAAGTAACCTTTTCTACTAGTAGATGGACGAATCCCCCTTCGGTCATCACCCTGGCCGCATTAGGACCTTGTACTGGACCGCCACTCGGCCTCTTACGCGTTGATGGACTACCACCCAACCACTTACACTTTGATACACCGTACCCCGGCCTGTCGCTTATGCCGACTCAATTAGATGGACTTACTTCCCGAATGTTGGGCAAGTAATCAAATTTTTTTTATCAAGTTAGCAACTTCGTTGCTCCAAAAATACACCCCTGAGCCGGATCCCTTAGGTTTTGAGCGAGTATTTAAATCCCCTTCGAAAGGAAGATCTGAAATCTGAAAATGAGTTTTGGGATCCGCTCTAACTTTTAAAATCATTTTGAAGACTCGAAAATATTTTAAAGAATATTTAGAGTAATGATGATTTAATAAAATAATTTAGTCCTGATATGTTAGAAATTATCTGAATATTATTATTTAAATAATATTCCCATAAGGATAATCTTTATAAAATAATTGAAGTAGAAGTTTCAAAACTCATACTTGAAACGAATAATAAATAACGAAAGATATATTTATAAGAAAGTACGATCCTTATTTGAATAATCGAAAATAAGTTTGATTATTATTCAAAACCATCGAATATACCTTATTCGATTAATAGTTATAGAAAACTATATATATATATATATATAAATATACATATATTATACTCGGGAACATCGACTCCTAGTTTAGAAATATGTTCACATTTGGGTCCCCTATACTAAGGGTATACGCAACTACTGCTTATCTCTAGCATATGTATTATGCAGTTTATAAGTATTTAAATTGATAATAGAATATCAAGATTTCACAACATGCATATATATACCATATCAACATACTCCAATATATCGCAAGATTTGCTAATAACAACCATGCACTTATCTCAAGATAATGCATCAATATATTTACATCACAACAATATTATAACGGGTAGAAAACTTTTCTAAGTGTTCCCAGATAGACTTAAGCTTAGAGTGGGTCCGGTAACCTATGAACAACAACATAATCCGGAATTAAACCACGGTCTCTTAAGAAACTAGACTTTATTCACCTAGACCCTAACGTTCGCTTTTGCGCTTAACGATTCACATAAGTCGCTCGAGTACCCTCGGCTCCACCATTTTTTATAAAATTAACCATTTAACTTTTTAAGGCGACTCTTTCGTGAATACTCTACCAACTGACCAATTAATCTTACATAATTGTTTCATACTCCAATTAGTCATTTAAGGATCTTAACCAAGGTTTCAAAGTAAAGCGAGGGGTAATGGTTCGCTCGAGAAACGCCGTTACTTAAAATGGTCGTTTCTCCTAAACCGTACATCGGAACCAAGCGAACCACATATCAAAACGAAGCTTACGACACGATCTAGCTAAACATGGCAAATTTATAGATTAGTCAGTTAGCTTTATGTCCCTAACACTAAGAACACGCAGTTGAATGAAAATGAGCATTACGACTGCTATGTTTACGCGATTACCAATGTTTATACTACTCCAATCAACCGCAAACCAACTCATAACCACCAATACAACCAAAATTCATTTAAACCTTACTACATCAGTCCATAAACTCAAGATCTTCCAACTCATTCAATCACAAACAAGAGCTACTAACTATACTTAAGGTTCATTAACCAATAACCAAGATTCATAACCCAAAATCACTACAAATCCAACCAAACTTTAAACAAACAAGAATCATACTTCTCATAAATTATATCAATCAAAAACACTCCTAAATACTTAAAAGTAAAGCTAGGGTATGCGGTTTTACCTTCCTTGGTGAGTGATAAGTTGCTAGAAAGCCTTAAGGAGCCTTGATCTAACCTCCTACAAGCTTGATCTTTCAAAGAAATCAAGAACACAAAAATTAATTTCAAGAAAGTACTATTCACCATCTTCTTGAATGATTTATATGAAATGCAAGGAAAGGATTTTGAAGCTAAGATTCCTAGGAAGTATGTAACTTAACTAGGAGAAACTAGGATAATTACCTTGTAAATTATCAAGTGGAGGAGCTTGGACTTCCCTTTTGCTAAGAAAGAAGCCGAGAGCTTCATGAAGAAAAAAAGAGAGAGAAATGCTTCTTTCTTTACTTTGAATAATTTGTGGTGGTTTTGCTAGCTTGATTAATTAAAATTTACCATGGTAAATCTACTTATCATGCTTATGTCATCTTTCTTTCGTCATCCATTTGCCACATGTCTTTGTCTTGTGGTTTGATGATGTCATAATACCTTGGATTCTTGTACAAGCTTGTCTCTTGGTCGCGTATCTGTTTTACGGTTCGCTTAACTCTCGTTCGTGTTAATCAGTTGAGGGATCATATCCGGGATCTTATTACTTGGGCTTCCCTGAACCTTTATTAATATCTTATATTCCTTCAATGATCCTCTACTATAATCCTTAAATAAAATCCTTTTAATTATGTTGCCTTATACTTAATCCTTTCGGTATCTGGTGGATTTTCAGGAAAAATCAAAGTGTTCGAATTTGGATTCTGACGATCTTTACATACACTTATTTACTTCATGAAATACTAATACGATCCTAAAATTTCCATAACAGTTCTCCTATATAGTGTGGTCTGATAATTTTCCTTAATTAACATCATCAGCAAAAGTTACTATTCATCAGGATTTCAAATATTTCCAAAAATTTGGGGTTATTACAAGACTGGTTTCTAAGGGATATTCTCAAGAAAAAGGGATTGACTATGATGAAACCATTGCACCAGTTGCTAGACTTGAAGCCATCAAGATGTTTCTAGCATTTGCATCATATTCAAATTTGAAGGTTATCAGATGGATGTGAAAAATGCTTTCCAGAATGGTGAGCTTGAAGAAGAGGTCTATGTGGGCAACCCCCCGACATCATAGATCCCGAATTTTGAAGATCTTATCTATTTTCTCTTCAAGGCTCTTTATGGTCTAAAGCAAGTGCCGAGAACATGGTATGACACTCTATCAAAATTTCTCTTGAAAATGGTTTCATTAGAGGTGTCATAGATAAAACTCTATTTCATAAGAATTATGAAAATGATATCATACTTGTGCAAGTCTATGTTGACGACATTATATTTGGGTCTACGAATGATGCAGTTTGTGCAAGGTTTGCTAAGCTTATGCGGAGTAGGTATGAGATGAGTATGATGGGTGAGCTGAATTTCTTTCTTGGACTTCAAGTGAGTCAGAAATCAGATGGTATCTTTATTTGTCAAACGATGTACACCAGAGATCTTTTGAAGAAATATCAATTGGAAGATTCAACATATGCAATGACTCTGATGGCAACTACCATAAAACTTGATCAAGACAAGTCTGGTAAGTAGGTGGACATCACTAATTATTAAGACATGATTGGATTATTACTCTTCCTGACTACAAGTCATCCAGATATTATGTTCACTACATGCTTGTGTGCACGGTTCCAAGCTGATCCGAAGGAATCTCATATGATAGTCATCAAAAGAATCTTCAGATATATGAAGGGTACACCTAATCTAGGTATCTGGTATCCTAAGATACGGGCTTTGATCTTATTGTCTACACAGATTCAGATTATGCTGGTTGTAAGATCGATCGGAAGATTACTTCATGAAGCTGTCAGTTTCTTGAAAGAAGATTGGTTTCTTGGTTTAGTAAGAAGCGGCATTCAGTTTCTACATCTACTGCTGAAGCTGAATATATTGCTGCTGGAAGCTGCTGTTCTCAAATTCTTTGGATGAGAAACCAACTCCGAGACTATGGACTTGATTTGAAGAATATTCCTATCTACTGTGACAACACAAGTGCCATAGCAATCTCAAACAATCCTGTTCAGCATTCAAGGACCAAACATATTGATATAAGGTATCATTTCATAAGAGAGCATATAATGAATGGTATTATGGAACTTCATTATGTTCCCACAATGGATCAAATTGTAGACATTTTCATAAAGCCACTTGATGAAGTTATCTTCAATAAGTTGGTTAGTGAACTTGGCATGTTGAATTTGTCCAATAATTGGAAATCAACAAATGTAATTTAATTTGGGTAAACTTTACAACTCCTATGATGATGCGTTGAGGGGAAAGTAAGTTTATATATCTATTTTATTATATATATCCATGTTTGTAAACTTGTTATGAAGCTAACTGATTACCATGTGTTATATGTTATATTCTAGTGGGTAAGTAAGTTGGAGTGTTTGATGCGATATATGAGTTGTTTGAATGTTTACATGCTATATGTTTACTCTGATGCAAATACTCATGATATTGATATTTATTTTAGCACACACACATCTTAATCTTAGTTGCACTCTAATCTAAGATCCTGTAATCTCTTTTGTGATCCTATCATAACTCTGATTTATAGGTTTAGATTCTGCTTAAGATCCTGTGTAACTAAACTGAGTACTCCGTTAATATTCTGTGTGATTATATCATGATTTCTGAGTAATTCTGTTTGAAACAATGTAAACTCTCTTTCCTATATAGTATTTATCTATATTGGACTAACATGACCTGTTTTGAGCTAATGAGATGTGACTAAGTAACACTGTCAAAAGAATCAGAAAGCATGATCATCTAATACATCCTTCATGAATCCATACGGTGGTAAATAAAGGTAGAAGATCTCTTGTTCTGAAATCACTTTGTTTTTTATCATTAAATCTCTCTGATATTATACTTCGGATGTTTGTGATCTTCAACACCCTCATTGCTGTTAAGAACTGACTAAGAGCCTATCAAACCTCATAGGTTCTAACCCAAGTCATTAGAACCAAACACTTCTCAAACAGTATTCCATTACCTTACTCTAATATTTCCCCCATATTTTTCTCTGATTCACTTAATTTTCTTGAGATATCAACTTAGTGATCAGAAAAAATTACCTTTTGGTATTAGAGTTGTGTTGAGAATGAGGGAGATAGTGCCAAGAAACACCACATAAAAAAGGAAAGGTCAACCCTACAACTCTGTCTCTCACAAAGAAGTGGGGTATTTATAACCTGAGACATTATAAGCCCATCTGTATTCTCTCAAAAGGATATGGAGTTGAAAAAAGGCATATAAACAGTTACCAGGTGCATTCTCCCAACAGAATGTTATCTATTGAAAATTCGCCTGTCAGCTTGGGCATCTGTATGAGAGTCACTACCTCTTGATTAAAATATTTCCAATGCACATGTGAGATTCACACACACAAGGAAGGTATTGACGCAACAATCATTGTTAAACCATATCAAGGTCAATGACAATGGTTCAAATCCTGGATCATGTTTTTGCTCTTTAGCTCTGATCTTGAATGAGAACATATGATCCTGGAAGTTGCTCAATCTTAATTCTCACATCCTGGAAGATTTAGACTTTGTCAAAATTGCAACTTATAAATGAGGACTCAAATATTATCTGTTGATTTTATAAGGTATACTTCTTCATGGAAGTTGAGGGATATCAAGAATTCAGCCACTTAAAAGAATCTTAATTTCCTCTCTCATAAGGAACATTTTTGAATCTCTTGACTGGGAGTTTCCATACTTGAAGGTGGAAGATAACTTTTCTGTGAAAAGGATTTTCCCGCAGGTACACTTGGATGTTTGGAGCGTTGAGTGAGTGACACACTGTGAGACTGAGTGACAAACACTTGAGTATAGAGTGGAGTGAAACATAATATGAGATCACTAAACAGAAATCATACACTTGCACTGTGAGAAATGGTTACCAAACATATAATCTCTTCATTTGGTTGTTTGATCCTAAGATTCCACTCTGATATACTTTGAAGGATTACTGTGACGCCCTCCAAACCCGGGTCAAAAGTTTAAGATTCACAACACACACACACAATATATAAACCTGTTTATGAAAATAAAATATATGCAATGACCCTAAATACCATAATCCACGGATCGCAACAAGTTAAAGTATGCACACAAGCCACAACCTTACTTATATTACAAATGTACCAAATCCCAACTAGTTTAATTTACATCTAAAAATAAAACATTCTTACAAACTTTCAAACTCAAAGTAAAACAAAAGTCTTCAGCTAGCTTATTCCGTCTCAACCTGGAATCCTAGCTCGCACACTTGACTGAGGATCCTCGCTATTGATAGTTTCTTTCTTAACTGGAAAAGAACATAAACAGATTCACAAGAGTGAGCTAACTAGCTCAGCAAGTCACAGTGACAATATTGAGATTAAACAATGATCAATTAAAATGATTTAAGGAATTAAGTTTCTTAATAAGCAATGATTAGAATTGGATATTCACTTTTTATTTTAAAAACCAAGGTTAGGCTGCTGATCAGCCACACACTAACCCCGAGAAAGGCACACAGCTCTGCTCTATATACTAGATCTAAGTCACACATTGGCCTAACATGACCACAAATCTGGTCCACATTTATAAAACTATCCAATTCTATATTGACAGCATAATAAACAATGAACATAAACAACATTCGTCTCAAAGCATAGGGTGATTTGCAAACATCACAAAGGGTATAACAAGGTAAGTACAAAGACTGGCTTTTAGCCGGTAAAAGAATCGGGTAACAGAATAACAAAGGTTTTGTGGTTATAAGGATTAGTCTTATGATGTATAAGGTATGAAGGTTTGTATATTAAACAAATCCGGTTCAGTGGTCTGTATAAGGTTTATATGTATTTTTGGAGTGGTATCGTATATCTATGGTTCGTATCTGGGAATTCAACGCTCAATGGTTTAAAAGGAACAAAGCTTATGGTTTAAGATCAACAGGAATAATTAGGGTTTAGGTTTGAATACTTCAAAACACTTGCAATATATAATAGACCTATTCAATTACTTGCAACATATCTTGAGAATGTTCAGAACATTTACGTTGTCTCAATTCGTTAACACTTCACTTGCTCTCATTCACCAACTCTTATTCACTGACTATCTATTTTCCCTTTCTACGCCTCTCTTTCTCTATTTACATATCACAAGTATCTATCAATATTCATTCTCACTTTATTTTATTCGTTACAAGCTTCTATCTACCCTTCGTTTCACCCAAATCCGACTTACAGATTAAAATTTATGATAAAAACCATCAAATAATGTACACCTAAGCATATTATCCACCAATTAGATCACATATAGCACATAGCACATAAGATATTCGATAATGATAAATTTTCAATGAAGATTCGAGGTTAAAATAATTTTCCAGGTATTTAATACCGATTTTTGAACGTTTTTTGGAATTAAAACGGGCCAACGAATTATTTGTAAACAATTAACAAGGTTCGAATACCCGAATTGGATTTAACATCATTTACTAATAATTATCGAGCCTTGAACATAATTTAAAATAATATTTTAAAACTCGAAACTATTTTTCGGAATTTTTAAATCAAAAGAAATAATTAAATCTAATTAAATAATTAATCAAAATTAATTAATAACTAAATAAATCAATTAATCAATTAATATTTATATTATTGACCAATTAAATAATTAATTATTAACTGAAATTAATTAATTAAATAGTTCAGATTTATTTTTGAATTAAAAATAATTTTCGGAATTAAAATAATGAGTTTTGAAATTTTTAATAATTAAGAATGAATTTCTGAAATTAAAATAAATAGAAAATATAATTTTTATAAATTTTCAAAAATAAAAATCCTATTTTTGAAATTTCCAAAAACTCCAGGGACTAAACTTCACCATCTTAAAAATTATAGGGACTAAACTGAAACTTTACAGGGTTCATCGTCGATTCACCGGAAAACGCCCCTGTCTCGCCGGAGAAGGCGATCTAGGTATAGTCAGGCCACCATCAAATCCAGATATGATCTTTAGGACACCAGGAATCTATCCGTACAATCAAAATAAACTAATAACCCCTGAGTTGGACGGAATCACTCGAAGAAAACTCGCAGGACGATGAGTTCTTTTCTCCGGCCAGCTCGATTCCGGTATCGTTTGTTCATCAAACCACCACCAATCGATTCCTCTGTTCAAGCTCTACACGTTGGTATCAATCAGTCATACTAATCACCCCTAGATCAAAAACCCCCAATTTCAATTGAAAACATTCATATGAAATTAAGAACCCTAATTTCATAATTCCAAAATCAAACTCAATTTTGAACATGTTATTGAACTCCAAATTACTATTTATGACATACCAAAATGACCAGAATCAAATTATCTACAACATGCAAGCATCAAATCACACAAACAATATCAAAATCAAACATTCATAATTAAACCCAAATTAATTCGAAGATAAATTAAATTATTGAAAAATACTGGATGATTATGCAGTGAAAATAGATGGTAGAATCTGATAGTACTCTTCAAGACCTTCGTTTTGGTTACTATAACTTCAAAATCTGATTTCAATAACACCTTCAAATCCTTGTTTGATTCTCAAGAACGCGATGAATTTTAGTCTTTTTCTCTGAAAATTATATATTTTTACTGTTTGGAAATTATTATCTGTAAAAAATAAAATACGGTAAGGGCTATTTATATTTACGGAATATTGGTACTCCATTGGATCATTATGGATATAAAAATAGAATACTTCATCGCTAGGTATTAATAAAACTGATCCAATTCGGTACCGGTTTTGGGATAATTATCAAAACCAGGCTTTTTGTAAATCCATAATTGGTCTCAGCACTTTTGGTTACATGAATTACGATAAGATAATATAATATTTTAATCAAAATATCCAGTTTCTAAAAAATACGGGTTTTATCGATTTACCGAAACAAATATTGTATCGAAAATGTTGCGCCGGGACCCACACAGGTAAAACCGTAAAAATGATTGAAGTCGGACGGTTCCCGATTATATAAAATAATTTTTAAATACTCGGAAAAATAAATTATTATATCCATAAATCCTTTATAAAATCATATAACTACATATAAATTAATACAAAAATATTAAAATTATCTATACTTTATTTGGACATATAAAAATTGAAATACTTAAATTTTACCACATTTAAACATCCAAACACAAATACCAATTAACAAATAATTTACCAAAATTCATATATTAATCACATAATATTTATTTATTGACAAAAATATTTACACGATATATCCCGGATATTACATCCTCCACCCTTTAAAAGGATTCCATCATCAGAATCTCCTAAGTACAAAATTGAGGGTACTTTTCTCGCATGTCACTTTCTAACTCTCAAGTTAATTCTTCAACCATTGGGTTTCTCCACAATACTCTTACTAAATTTATAACTTTATTCCTTAACACTTTTTCTCTCTTCCCTAAAATCTCTATCGAATTCTCAACATACGACAAATCTGCCTGAAGTTCTATCGGCTCGTACTCGATTACATGCCTAGAATCTGGATTGTATTTCTTAAGGATAGACATGTGAAAGACATTATGAATGTGCTCCATATGCGGGGGTAATGCCAATTCGTAAGCTACCTTATCGACACACTTCAAAACTTTAAAAGGTCCCATGTATCTAGGACTCAGCTTTCCTTTCTTTCCAAATCTAGACAATCCTTTCCATGGTGACACTTTCAACAGTACTAAATCTCCATCTTCGAATTCCATATCCTTTCTTGATTGATCTGCATATTTTCTCTGACGATCCTGCGCTGCAATTAACCTTTTCTGAATAACCTCGAAAACTTCTTTTATTTGTTGCACCAACTCGGGTCCAAGTATCTTACGTTCTCCGACTTCATCCCAATACACTGTTGATCGACATTTACATTCATAAAGATCTTCGTAGGGAGGCATTTCGATACTGGCGTGATAACTGTTGTTGTAAGAAAATTCTACTAAGGGCAAATGCTCGTCCCAACTTCCTTTAAAATCAATAGCACAAACACGTAATATGTCCTCAGTAGTCTGAATCGTTCTTTCACTTTGGTCGTCAGTCTGTGGATGATAAGCTGTACTCATGTTCAACTTGGTTCCCAAACATTTCTGAAAACTTCACCAAAATCTTGAATTGAATCTTGTATCTCGATGAGATACAATAGATACGGGGACTCCATGACGAACTACTATCTCTTTCAAATACATATGAACCAACTTGTCCAGTGAAAATCTTTCATTAATAGGCTAAAAATATGCTGACTTAGTTAATCTGTCCACTACAACCCAAATGGCATCGTGGTTCACTTTCGTCCTTGGTAATCTGACCATAAAGTCCATAGCAATGTGCTCCCACTTCCACTCTGGAATCTTTAATGGTTGCAATAATCCACTTGGTCTCCGGTGCTCCGCCTTAACTCTTTGGCACGTGTAACATTTGCTAACAATTTCTCTCTATATATATGGCCACCAATAATTTTCCTTTAAATCTCTGTACATCTTGGTACTCCCTGGATGGATTAAATACTTTGAATTATGAGCTTCCTGTACAATTTCATTCTTCAACTCTGTCACTGGTGGAATCCAAATTCTGGAAGAAAATCTGAGAGTACCTTGATCATCCTTTTGAGTGCACAACTCTTTTCCTACCAAACGATTGATATCCTGATCCATTACTTCCTCTTGACATTTCTTTATCTTCTCTAACAACTCTGGGTGAAAAGTCATATTATACATCCTTGCTTCATTAGGCTTGTAAACTCTGATCTCCAATTCCAAAAATTCCTTATATAATTCTTCAGGTACTGTCAACACATTCAGTCTCTCATTTCTGCTTAACACGTCTACCACTACATTTGCTTTTCCTGGGTGATAGTTAATCATACAGACATAGTCCTTGATCAACTCTAACCACCTTCTCTGTCTCATATTGAGTTCCTTTTGCGTGACTATGTATTTTAAACTCTTATGGTACGTATAAATCTCACATCTTTCTCCATATAGATAATGTCTCCAAATATTCAAAGCAAATACTATTGCCGCTAGTTCCAAGTCATGAATAGGATACTTCTGCTCATGAGGTTTCGGTTGTCTAGACGCATATGCAATAAATTTATCATGTTGCACCAAGACACAACCAAATCCCTTATGAGAAGCATCACTATAGATTACAAAATTTCCTTGATCATCTGGAAGTGACAAAACATGTGTCGTGATTAGTCTCTTCTTCAATTTTTGAAAACTTTCTTCACACTTCTCGTTCCATATAAACTTTTCATTTTTCCTAGGTAAGCTTTGTCAAAGGTGTCGCAATCATCAAAAAATCTTGAACAAATCTCTGATAATATCCTACTAATCCCAAGAAACTTCTCACTTCTGTTGGTATTTTTGGCCTTTCCCAATTTATAATGGCTTCAATCTTTTCTGGGTCTACTTTGATCCCTTCATTACTGACTATGTGCCCTAAGAATTGAACTTCCAGTAGCCAAAACTCACACTTTGAGAATTTAGCATACAACTTCTCTTTTCTTAAAATTTCCAAAGATACCCTTAGATGCTCCGTATGGTCTTCTGTTGACTTTGAGTAGATCAAAATATCATCTATAAATACAATGACAAACTTGTCCAAATATTCCTTGAAAATTCTGTTCATCATATCCATAAACGTTGTTGGGGCATTGGTCAATCCAAAAGACATCACTAAAAATTCATAATGACCGTACCTTGTTCTGAAAGCTGTCTTTGGTATATCTTCAGGTTTAATCTTCAGTTGGTGATATCCGGATCTCAAATCAATCTTAGAGAAATACTTAGCTCCTTTCAGCCAATCAAATAAATCATCGAGTTGAGTTAATGGATACTTGTTCTTGATAGTAAGCTTGTTGAGTTCTCCATAGTCGATGCATAACCTCATGCTTCCGTCCTTCTTCTTAACAAATAACACCGGTACACCCCACGGGGACACACTGGGTCTAGTCACTCCTTTTTCTAACAACTCTTGCAACTGCTTTGCTAATTCCTTTATTTAACGGGCGCCATTCTAAATGGAGCCTTTAATACTAGTTCTGTTCCAGGTGCTAAGTCAATTGCAAACTCAAATTCTCTATCTGGAGGAAGTCCTGGTAACTCGTCTGGGAATACGTCTGGAAACTCATTAACTACTGGAACATCTTCAAGGTTTGTTGGCTCCTGATTTCTATCTGTCATATAAGCAATGAAATGCTCACATCCTTGCCGGAGTAACTTCTTAGCTTGAATCATTGTTCAGAACTTCTTTGCTTACCTCAAACCTCTAAACGTCACCACTTTCTCATCCAGCATCTTTAAAATTACCTTCTTATTACGACAGTCTACCTGAGCATCGTGCTTGGATAGCCAGTCCATTCCTAGAATGATGTCAAATTCTCCTAACTTAAATGGTATCAAACCAGCATAAAACTTATTGCCAGAAATCTCAATCTCATAGTCCGTAAACACTTGGTTAACAAATACACGCTCCTGATTTGCTAATTATATAGTCATAATCTCATTTAATAATTCAACTGACAATTTAACTTATCAACAAAATCCTGAGAAATAAATGATCGAGTTGCTCCCGAATCTACTAACAGTTTGGCAGATAAAGAATTCACAGTATGCGTACATGCCACAACATCAATGTCCTGAATAACATCCTTTAAAGACATGTCATAAACTCTAGCTCTGGGAGGTTCATTCACTACTGGAGTAGATCCCATGATTCTCAGCGTGTTACTGACTAGAACTGGTGTCTTGGAATCCCTTGCTATGTGTCCTGGATTTCCATATTTGAAGCATGTAAACCCAATTGCTGGAACCTTGCCTACTTGGTTCCTAGTAGGTTGATCCTTATTTACTGGCTCTCCGGCTGGTTGATTATGGAACTCCCATAAATAATGCCCTTTCCGGTTACACCTACAACAGACCATATTCAACTTGTTGCAAATTCCCCCATCTTTTTTTCCGCATACCTAATATCCTGGTAAAGCTAGCCTCTGCTGATTTGGCTGGTTCCCAGTGGCTGGACGGTTGCCTTGTCCTCCGTCAGCCGCATTTTGATTTATGAAATTATAATTCCTCCCTGACTGAAACTTGCCTTTCTTCTGATTAAAATTTGAAAATTTCCCTGCTTGTGATTGTCCTTCATTTCCTTCAAACTTTCTTTTTTTACTATCCTTCTACTTCTGTGACATTTCACTCTCTGTCTCCGCAATCATAGCCTTCTGTACAACTCGTGCATATGTGTCTAACTAAAATATAGCTATATTCCCTCTAATCCATGGCTTAAGACCTTGTTGTAATCTCTTATCTTTCTTCCTATCAGTGTCCACATATGATGGCACAAACCTGGACAATTTCTCAAACTTACTTTCATAATATGCTACTGACATCTTTCCTTGTTTTAGCTCCAGAAACTTCAATTCTATTTGATCCTGAACAAACTGAGGAAAATACTTTTATAGAAACAACTCCATGAATCTATCCCAAGCAATAAAATTTGTACCTTCAAATGTCTTAACAGTTTCCCACCAGTAGGTGGCTTCATTTTTCAAATAGTAACTTGCAAACTCTGTTTTTAGTTCCTCTCTCACCTTCACTAAAGAAAATGACTTCTCTATCTCCTTTAACCAAATTCTCTTCAATTGAATCTAAAGAACCTTTGAATTCCGATGGATTCACCGCCAGAAAAGTCTAAAAAAGTTACCTAAGTATTGATCTGTCTCTATTATTGTTGAGTCAGGTTGATTGTTTGTTGAGCCAAGATCTGAAGAATCTGGGCTACAATTGGGTTTATGGGACCTATATTTGTATTCTGGTTATTGTTGTTTTGGTTGTTGTTGTTGGTTTCTTCATTCTGGTTGGTGGAACGGGTATTTCTTCTGGGTGGCATTTACTGTAAAGAATCAAACAACTTATTTAGCATTTAAATCAAATTCTTTTTATGAAAAGTATTTGTAAAATAGAAATATCTCTTTTTGAAAACATTTTCAATTGTTGAACTAAGTAAATTACATGCTTCTTCACAGAATCTAAACAATCAAGGGGATAGGGTACATGTTATCACAAGAGTTTATAACTGGTGTAGTAAGTAAAGTAAAATAAAATAGGTGCAGTAATGTAAATGACAATGCTGGAAAAGAAAATGTACTGATATATACATCAAAGTTTGGTAGTAAAAGCATGAAAACACCTCAACAAAAGCAAAAAGGGTACAACAGGCCTACACACTAATCAGCAAGTCTAGTTTATATATATAGAAGCCAAAAGTCTGCTGATACACACTACTCACTAATATACATATAGCAGGTATCACAGCATCTCTGACATCTAACTCCAGGGAAACTCTGGTCCACCAAGCCTCGCAAGTTCCTCTAACACCTCTATGGCCCATCCCATAAGAGCACCTGGGCCCGCATACTCACAAGTAGCTCCATGCAGTCTAGCCTCAAGTGTCCTCCGAGTCACATGAATCTCTTCCCGAAGCTCCCTCGCACTCCTGTCTACATCTATAGTCCTCACGATGTGATGTAGCTTCTGAATCTGTGCAAACATGGCCTCTTGCTCCAAAAGACACTACAAGAAAAATATCCATAGACATCAGTTTTTGGCCGATGTCTATGCTGTTTAGCAACCAATGTTGATGTCGGTGATGTCCATTCTAGACATCGGCCAAAACCCGATGTCTTTTACCTACTTAGACATCACTTCTGGAAAAATGGCTGATGTCCATGTATTGTTTTTTTACAAAAACTGTTAGAAATAATTTATTTAATAAATAAATTACACCTATTAAAACATATTAAACATATATTGAGCTATGTTTTTTGCAACATAAACATCGAATATTTTGATTTAGGTGATGTAAAATTGGATATTAAGTATAGATTTTGTTAGTAAAAGGTGATGTCTATGTTGGCACATGGAACATGGCATGGAGTAAACTGGAAAGATGCACCCGCAACTGATTGCCCAGTAGAGTCAGAATCAGCATGTGGGGGTCCTCGGATAGGTTGTAAGAACCCAAAGTTTTGACATTGATAAAAGACCTTTATGAATAATAACCTTGCGGTTTAATAAAAACTTCTGCGACCACACCATATACGAGTTTTTAATTTAAGATTCCGAGTTAATATTGTGATTATACATACCAAATGAGTGTATGTAAACGCTATTAGTTTTCGAAGAAAATGAACTTTGAAAAACGACCGTATCTATGAACCATCAAGGATTACGAGAATCACAATATATTACAAATTTAAAATCCTACAAATTCATATCCGAGTACAATACTTTAAAATGTAAAGAATGCATAAGAAATAATTTACACCGCGAACCGTTTTTGAAAATTTATTACGAAAATGAATAAGCGACTGAGAGAACGCGTAAACGAATAAATAAACTTATCAAACCAAGCTAACTATACAAGCTAACTAGAGTAATAAACTAACCATGGCCAAGTAACCAAATATTAACCTAGCTAGATAGCAAATGATAACCTAAAGACTATGATATCGTTGATTAAAGAAGAACTATTCGAGGTTTAATTATTTGATAATTATTATTTAATTATTCAGTATTTATTAAATGATTTAAAATGATTTAAAAATCATACGACCTACTTTTAAAATACATTCTGAATTTCAGAAAGTCATTCGAATACTTTCAAATCGTCGAAAAATTTTATGTCGACTTATTTTAAATATTCTGAATACAGTTTCAAAAGAAATTCCCCCTCAATTATTATTCTGTTGACAACGGTCAACTCACATTATCTTAGTACTTCCTCCGAAAATTCTCGGAAGTACATATATATAATAGCAACATGAGTTGTGCCTATCAATAAGCTAAACCCTTGGGAACTGGAGGAGTACGGGTTCTTGGGATATGATAGGATTTCTTAAAGGACAAGGGAGGGGTAGAGATCTAGTACTTCCTGTATTAGGGAGACTGCCAGTACCGTGGGAGACGGTACTATGTGTACCTAAGGACCTGCGAAGTGTGTATATACCCAAAATGGGACACATAGCACGTATGCGGCTAGGGTGATAATAAGGAGTTTCGAAGTCATCCTCCTACTAGTAGAAAAGATTACTATTTCTGTATTACGACTGATCATCGTATGTGGTGGCTCCAGTGAATGTCCTATTCTTCCAATTGGAATTGAGATGCAATACCGTAACCCAAGCCTAGGTGTTGATTTTACCATTATGGTATTTGCAGTATAATAAGTCAATCAAAGAATTGTTTTGAAAAGAGGCGTGTATCACCAAGAAAACTACTTTGAGCAAATAAATATCCTTATACGGATTAATATAATTTTTTTTAACAGTCTTTTCATACTGTCGATTATTATGGCTGAGCATTATTTCTCACTCCTCGTTTCTTTTAAATGTCATAACACAACAAATTACCAGTATGCCGGCATGGGACTTAGTCACTTAAAATAATGGAGAGAATCCCTTACATCTTTGTCTCAGGTGGACCAGAGTATCCAGATAGGTATAAGATATTAGTAGTAATTATTGTAACTTCATGTAGAGGTTACGAATAATTATTTAAGATCCTGTATAGTATATTTGAGTGTAATAAAAGAAGATTACATTGTGTACATCATTTCTAAGGCTATAACTTGTGTGTGTGTGCGCGCGAGATTGATGTCTGTTGGATTATTGAATCAATACAGGTTACACATGAGTGAAGGATGGCGTGACGACCCAGATTCATGACCCCGAATTTGGGGGCGTTACATAAGTGGTCTCACACCATGGGGTGGAATAGCTCGCAGTGGTGCAGCCGTCACAACAGGAGGTAATATGGCTAACACTGGTGGAAGAGCAGGACATAATTCAGATGACGATCTTTCGACTGAAGGCTTAGAATGATCAGGTGGTACTGGAATAAAGGAATTTTCCATCGCTACTATCTGAAAATCGTATCGCAAGATAAGGATCTCGAATCACAATACGAATCATACTAACATCTACCATACGGTCGCACTCAACTTCTCGATATTCTATCTTTCTATTTCTTACTTCAAATCCTAACCCTTTATCCATTCCCGATAATCTAGGCTTATTTCAGTGACTTATAACCTATAGCTCTGATACCAAACCTGTGACGCCCTCCAAACCCGGGTCAGAAGTTTGGGGTTCACAACACACACATAATATATAAACTTGTTTATGAAAATAAAATATATGCAATGACCCTACTTACCATAATCCACGGATCACAACAGGTTAAAGTATGCACACAAGCCACAACCTTACTTATATTACAAACGTACAAAATCCTAACTAGTTTAACTTACATCTGAAAAATAACATTCATATAAACTTTCAAACTCAAACTAAAAAAAAGTCTTCAGCTAGCTTATTTCGTCTCAACCTGGAATTCTAGCTCGCACACTTGACTACGGATCCTTGCTACAGAAAGTTTCCTTCTTAACTAGAAAAGAACATAAATAGATTCGCAAGAGTGAGCTGACTAGCTCAGCAAGTCACGGTGACAATACTAAGATTAAACAATGATCAGTTGAAATGATTTAAGAAATTAAGTTTCTTAATAATCAATGATTAGAATTGGATATTCATTTTTTATTTTAAAAACCAAGGTTAGGCTGCTGATCAGTCAGGCAATTACCCCGAGAAAGGCACACATCTCTGTTTACAAGGAACAAAGCTTATGGTTCAAGATCAATAGGAATAACCAGGGTTTAGGTTTGAGTACTTCAAAACACTTGCAATATATAACAGAACTATTCAATAACTTGCAACATATCTTGAGAAGGTTCAGAACACTTGCCTTATCTCAATTCACTAACAGTTCACTTACTCTCGTTCACCGACTCTTATTCACCGACTATCTATTTTCTCTTTTTACGCCTCGCTTTCTCTGTTTAGACATCACAAGTATCTATCAATACTCATTCTCACTTTATTTTATTCGTTACAAACTTCTATCTACCCTTCGTTTCACCTAAATCCGACTTACGGATTGAAAGTTACGATAAAAACCGTCAAATAATATACACATAAGCATATTATTCACCAATTGGATCACATAGAGAACATAGCACGTAAGATATTCGATAAAAAGAATTTTTCAATAAAGATTCGGGGTTAATATAATTTTCCAAGTATTTAATACGAATTTTTGAACATTTTTTGGAATTAAAACGGACCAACAAATTATTTGTAAATATTTAACACGGTTCGAATACCTGAATCTGACTTTAAAATCATTTACTAATTATCGAGTCTTGAACATAATTTAAAATAATATTTTAAATCTCGAAACTATTTTTCGGAATTTTTAAATCAAAAGAAATAATTAAATCTAATTAAATAATCAATTAAAATTAATTAATAAATATTTAAATTAATTAATAATTAATATTTCAATTAATTGACCAATTAAATAATTAACTATTAACTAAAATTAATTATTTAAATAATTCAAATTTATTTTTGAATTAAAAATAATTTTCGGAATAAAAATAATAATTTTTGCAAATTTTAATATTTAGAAACAAATTTCAGAAATTAAAATAAATAGAAATTATAATTTTTATAATTTTGAAAATAGGAATCCTATTTTTGAAATTTTCAGAAACTCCAAGGACTAAACTTCACCATCTTCAAAATTATAGGGACTAAATAGAAATTTTACAGGGTTCGCTGTCAATTCGCCGGAAAATGCCCATGTCTCGCCGGATAAGGCGATCCAGGTACAGTCAGGCCACCGTCAACTCCAGATATGATTTTAGGACACCGGGAATCTATTCGTATAATTAAAATAAACTAATAACCCCAGAGTTGGCTGGAATAACTCGAAGAAAACTCTCCGGACGACGAGTTCTTCTTTTCTCCGGCCAGCTCGATTCCGGTATTGTTTGTTCATCAAACCACCACCAATCGATTCCTATTTTCAAGCTCTACACGTTAGTATCAATCAATCATACTAATAACCAATAGATCAAAAATCCCCAATTTCAATTGAAAATTCACAATTAAACCCAAATTAATCAGAAATTACATAAAATTATTGAAAAATACTTGATGATTCTGCAGTGAAGTAGATGGTAGAATATGATAGTACTCTTCAAGACCTTCGTTTTGGTTACCATAACTTCAAAATCCGATTTCAATAACACCTTCAAATCCTTATTTGATTCTCAAGAACGCGATGAATTTTAGGGTTTTTCTCTGAAAATTATATATTTTTACTGTTTGGATATGATTATCTGTATAAAATAAAATACGGTAAGGGCTATTTATATTTACGGAATATTGGTACCTCGTTGGATCATATCGGATATAAAAATAAAATACTTAATCGCTAAGTATTAATAAAATTGATCCAATTCGGTACCAGTTTTGGTATAATTATCAAAATCAGGCTTTTTGTAAATACAGACTTGGTCTCAACACTTTGGTTACAAAAATTACGAGAAGATAATATAATAGTTTAATCAAAATATCTCGTTTCTCGAAAATACGGGTTTTATCGATTTACGGAAATAAATATTGTATTGAAAATTTTGCGCCGGGACCCACACAGGTAAAATCGTACTCCGGATCGAAAAAGTCAAAATATGGAAAATGCTCGGAATATTCAAATTAGGTTATAAAGGAGTTTTTCCGAGACTTCCGGGTTGTAAAAACGTAAAAACGATTGAAGTCGGACGGATCCCGGTTATACAAAATAATTTATTAATACTCGGAAAAATAATTTATTAAATTTATAAATCCTTTATAAAATCATATAACCACATATAAATTAATTGAAACAATATCAAAAATTTCTATACTTTATTTTGGACATATAAAAATTAAAATACTCAAATTTTACCACATTTAAACATCCAAACACAAATACCAATCAATAAATAATTTACCAAAATTCATATAATGATCACACAATATTTATTTATTGACATAAATAATTACACGATATATCCCGGATATTACAATTACTCAACTAATGGGGAGAGATTTTACAAAAGATATTACAGAGATTATCAAGATTCAATAGTTTTTCTGAAACTAAGAAGGGGAGTTTCCACCTTTACTGTACTAAAGAGATTCTTTATCTTAGGGGGAGAGATTATTGGGTTTCGATTTTATGAGTTCCAAAATGTTTTCTATGTGCTTTATAAAAAGATCTGAAGATTATTGAAGACAATATTTGGAAGATGTATCTATCTGTAACTTTACATAAGGGAGAGAAGAATCTATTCTCTGCTGAAGTTGAATGTGTATAGAAGATGCGGCAGATATAAGATAGTATTATTTCCAAGTCCTAGATTTAAAGTTGAAAGATGATTGAAGATTTTTGGTTATGGTTAGTTGAGTTATCCTCCAAACTGTTGCTTCTCCATTATTATTTGACCGTCAGGTATAACCGTCAAATAAGGGGAGATTGTTAAGCAAGATTGATGATGTAACTATAACTCAACAATGTAGGTTTAGATAACTCAACATAGAATAAGGAATTTGAAATAATCTATATTCCACTAGAATCAGTACAGATTGTTTATTGGGCACATACACAAAGGTTTTAGTAGCTACAGTAAAGAAAACATCAACAATGATCCGTATGAAGTTCATTAATATGTTCAGGCATTGGAGGAATAAGGTTGGAGTCATTCGAAGCAGGTATCAAAATCAGTGTGAAGACCTCAAGGACTCTTAGTGAAGTTGTTTATATCTGATAGAAGACTTGACAATGATTTGAGAAGATATATTACGAAGGCCTGAGAGCAAAACTAGTCACCTGTGAACTAGACCATTTCACTAGGTGTCAGTGATGCGTGAAAGTAAACTGAGTATTATCATTAGAAAGATTGTCGAGTGAGGATTCGTATCCGGGAATACAGGTTTTATGTTTTAGATGAAGACTCATGAGAGAAGACTTGAAGACAGGACAACTTTGGGATTGCAGTGCTCTATAGAAACTAAGTCAAAGTGATCACTACCTTGTAGTAGAAATCACCCTGATCAACATTGAATGTCAGAAGCAATATCCTGGTAATACATTTCAATATTTAATTACAGGATCTGATCTTGACTTGGTACGAGCCCCAAGGAATAAATGAGAGCTAATGTAAAATCAGAAGTGTAGTTTAATTTCCCTTAATCGCAAGTTAGAATATAGTGAGTATGGTATGATTTTTTCTAAGGCAAAATCAAGGTTCCTATCCATACTACTATGCCTAGTCGCAAGTTAGTAAAGAGGAAGATAGATGAATTCATTCCCATGTGCTGCAGGCCCCACAGAATCATTTCTCAAGCTTGTACAAGGAGCATGGTTGCAAGTTAGCTCCTCCTAGCTATCATGGTTGCAGCTTAGCTTGCCTAGAGCTCTCCAAGGTCGCAATTTAGAGCCTAGAGGGAGTATGGTTGCCAGTTAGGGAGTCTAGCAAAGAAACTAAGGTAAAATTTCCTCCTAGGATAGCATGGTCGCAAGTTAGGTTAATTTCATGAAATTAACTAAGTACAAAATCTCTTGCACTAGCTTTCCTAGTCGCAAGTTAGCCACACTACATGGTGAGGTTGCAAGTCACCAGAATATTTGCCAGCTGTATTGATTTGAATACTTGGTCCTGGTGCAGCCACTTAGATTTCTTCTTCTCTCCAACCTATCACCCAATATAATCAATAGATACAGATGGAATTTGTATCTCTCCATTTTTATAAAGTGCGAAGCTCTTGCAAAAGTTTTTCAACATTTCTTAAAAGCTTGATTTGACAAGAAGAGGTCATGTACAATTTGATTCACACCATTTAAAGCCTTACAAACTTGTAACACTCATATTTAAAGCTCATATTAAATATCTTTTGATAAGAGCTTCAGATTTTTAGAGTGATAAGAAGAACCTTAGATTTATAGCTTTTTGCTTTGGTTTTTTTTAGATTTGTAGCTTCGGATATTTGTATTTGGAGTTGCAAGCAAACCCTCAAGGTATTTATACTTTTGAATAAAAAGAATATTTACCCATAATCTCTTTGTGTGTTTATGTTGTTTTAGTTTTTATATTCCGCTGTAATTAATTTTAGAAAATGAAGAACATACATTCACCCCCCCCTATATGTACCTTTTGGACCTAACACAATTATTCATGGATCAATCAAGGAGCTTATCTTGGAACTTCACTAATAGACTCTACCTATTCATGTTTTCAACAATCTCAGCAACAAGAGTTTGATGATGGGAGGGAAAATTTGGAACCCATGTTAGTTGAAAGCTATTAAGAGGTGGATGTCACGCGCTCCAAACCCAGGTCAGAAGTTCGGGGTTCACAACACACACACACAATATAAACATGTATATGAAGTATTATATGCAATAATCCTACTGACACAACCACGCATCGCAACAGGTTAGAGTATGAAAACAAACCACAACCTTAATTTACATTTCATCGTACCAAACCCCAAATAATTTAAGTTAATAAAACATTCTTACAACTTGGAAAACTCAAAACTAAAGCATAAAGCTTCTGCTAGCTCGATTCAACTCAACCTGGAATCCTAGCTCGCACACTGTTCTGGGGATCCTCGCTACCAACAGTTTCCTTCTTAACTGGAAAAGAACATAAACAGATTCACAAGAGTAAGCTAAATAGCTCAGCAAGTCACAATGATAATAACTGAGGCTAAGCAATGATCAAAATGAAATGATTCAAAGGAATCAAGTTTCTTGTTAAACAACTATTAGAATTGGATATTCATTTTTAATTTTTAAAAACCAAGGTTAGGCTGTTGATCAGTCACGCACTAATCCAAGCAAGGCACACAGCTCTGCTCTATATACTGGATCTAAGGCACATATTGGCCTAATATGACCACCAATCTGGTCTGACTACGAATATGGTCCACATTTAGAAAACTATCCAATTCTATAACAATTCAATATGATAAGCAATGTAATTTAATAAACAAAACCATAACAATATTGATAAGACATTCATCTCAAAGCATAATGTAATTAATGAGTACCATAAAGGTATATCAAGGTGGGTATGGAGAATGGCTTCAAGTTATGAAAAGAATCAGATAATAGATGAACAATGGTTTAATGGTTATCCAAGGTTTAGTTCTTCGGAGTTACAAGGTATTATAAAATATATGAGTTTTTATATACTCACGTGGTTCTATTTCAGCGTTTGGTATATGATGTGAATGTATTTGTGGAGTAGTATTGCATTTGTGTGGTTTAGTATCTGAGAATTCAATAATCAATGGTTCACAATGAATAAGGCTCATAGTTCAAGTATCAACTGATATGATCAGGGTTTAGGGTTAAGAAATTTAGCTAACATATGCTAAGTTATGGTATATCAGGTATACCCAAAGCACTTGTAATATAAAACAATATTGTTTAGTGTACTTGCAGTATATCTCAAGAAAGTTAGGGAATACTTGCCTTATCTCGACTGACTTCCACTTCACTTGCACTCGTCTATCAATTATATTCACTGACCACATGCTTTCATTTTCTACGCCTCGCTTCCTCTGCTTCCTCTGCTTGAGATTTCAAGTATCTATCAATACTCATTCTCATCTTATTCTAATCATCGCATAGACGTTACAAGCTTCTATCTACCATTCATTTCACCCAAATCCGATTTACGGATTAAAAGTTCTAGCCAAAATTGTCAAACAATGAACATATAGGAATATTACACATTAATCACATAGCATATAGCACATAAGGTATTCGATAAAAATATTTTTTCAAAGAATCGGGGTTAAAATGATCTTCTGGTATTTAATACGGATTTTTAAACATTTTTCGGAATTAAAACGGGTAACAAAATCATTTCATATTTATTAACAAGGTTCGAATACCTGAAACTGGCTTTAAAATTATTTAATAATAATTATCGAGCCTTGAACATAATTTAGAAAAATATTTTAAAGCTCGAAACTGTTTTTCGGAATTTTTAAATCAAAAGAAATAATTAAATCCAATTAAATAATCAATTAAAATTATTTAATAAATTAATTAATCAATTAATATTTAAATTAATTGACCAACTAAATAATTAATTATCAACTAAAATTAATTAATTAACTAATTCAGATTTATTTCTGAATTTATAAATAATTAAAATGAATTTTTGAACTTAAAATAAAGATTTTTGAATTTCTTTTTCTTCTTCTTTTTTTAAAACAGAATGTGCACAAACAGGTTTTTAGTTTTGATTTTGGGGATTACAGGATCGAAACCGGGTTGGGAAGGCGGGTCGACGGGTTATAGAACCGGGTCACCAAGATCATGCCGGAAAATCTGCCGAATCCGGCGACCCTGTTTTCCGGCAACGCAGTTCCAGACCTCAGTCCTTCCGATTTCAATCAATTTCTTGGTGCCAATCTATTCTAAATCATTACAACATCATCAACAAGGTCTTAACAAACTACAACACTCCAGTAACTCCATTTCTGGCCAAAACTCGATTAAAACCCGAGTTTTTCCGGCCAAGAACCGACCTCAACGATTCCTTTACCAAAATTAACAAATAATATATAAATCGATTGGTTTTTTAATGATCTACAAGTTGGTGCCTTCAAAATCAACCCAGTTAAACTGAATTAAAAGTTCCTAAAAATCAATCAAGAATATTCAAAGCTTCAAACCCTAATTACCTAATTTCAAAAATCAAACACAAATCTCTCTATGATATGGAACTCAAAATTCAATATATAATATACCAAATTGACCAGAATTTCATGATCTACAACATACAATCATCAAAACACATAAACAACTTCAAAATCAAAAAGTCATAATTTAATCATAATTAAATTTGAAATTAAATAAAAATCTAGAAAAATACCACTTGAATTTGTAGTGATATGGTTGATGAAACTTGATTCTACTTGTTACGAGATTCGATTCGACTCACGTCCAAATCGGAGTTCGATAACGTCTTTGAATCCTCGTTTGATTATGAAGAACGCGAAGAATATACGTATTTTCTCTGGATAATTATAAGATTTTACTGATTATTTGTGTTTATCTGTACAAAATAAGATACTGTATTGGCTATTTATATTTACGGAATATTGGTACCTCGTTGGATCATATCGGATATAAAAATAAAATACTTAATCGTTAAGTATTAATAAAACTGATCCAATTGGTATCGGTTTTAGGATAATTATCAAAATCGGGCTTTTTAAAGTACATTCTTGGTCTCAGCGCTTTGGTTACATGAATTACGAGAAGATAATATAATAGTTTAATAAAAATATCCCATTTCTCAAAAATACGGGTTTTATCGGTTTACCAAAACAAAAATAGTATTGTTAAATTTGTACCGGGAATCGTATAGGTAAAACCATACTCTGGATCGAAAAAGTCAAAACAAAGAAAATGCTCGAAATGATCAAATTAGGTTAGAAAGGAGTTTTCCTGAGACTTCCGGGTAGTAAAAACGTAAAAACCGTTGAAGTCGGACGGTTCCCGATTATCCAAAATAATTAAATTAATCCAAACAATAATCTATTAAATCTATAAATTCTTTAAAAAATTATATAACAACATATAAATTACTAGAAAAATATTAAAATAATCTATACTTTATTTTAGACATATGAAAATTAAAATTCGCAAATTTTATCATATATAAACACCAAACACGTATACTAATTAACACACAATTCACTAAAAATTCATATAATAATCATATAATATCTTTTTATTGACAAAAATAATTACACGTTATATCCCGGATATTACAGTGGAGGCCTGTCCAACGGCATCTAATCTTGAAGGATATGTTCATGAATCTTCAACAAACTCTATTTATGTTCTAGTTTATGATAAATTAGAGCATGCTTCAGATGAAGATCCATTGGATCAGCACATAAATATTCTCAATTCTAGATATGAGGATAAAAAAGAGGAGGAACATGTAATCTTGGTGGAGGTTGATTCACGAGATGCGAAAATAGTGCATTTTTTGAGTCATTGAAAGTGCTATCTTCGGAAGTCAAACCACCAAAAGCATCTTTTAAAGAACCACCTGATATAAAATTGAAGATGCTTTCTCATTCTAAGGAGGTTTATTGGAGCTCATCTCCGAATTTTTCCATCATCATCTCAGCAGATTTACCTTTTGATAAAGAAGAATTGTTTTTGGAGGTTCTACAATCGCGCAAGTCAAGTCGTGGATTGATGATTTTAAATCACTACACCATATACGGCTATCGCAACCCCTCTCTGTATGAAAGTTACCACATATGTTACCTTAGCTACGGTACTTCTGGCCTAATTTAACATGGTGGTTTTTGTGTTACAATAGCCTAAAACATGGTGTTGCATTAGCTCAAAAGTGTTGCAGCGTGTAACATATTTGTAAAAGTGTTAGTTTAGAGTATCAAAATATTAATAAAATATGTTTTAAGATTAAATATTAATTTAAATTTAAATTATAATAATTTTAATATGATTTACGAATTGAATAAATAATGTACTTGATGATTTATGAAATTATACATAATAAACTTTAAAAAGTATCAAAAAGAAATTTTCTAAGGTCTTAAAATTTTAAGAAATTAGTATATAAATTTCAAAAGTAATAAAAAGTTAAAATATTATATATGCCCCTCATTTTAATACGTGCATTAATATATGCGTTTTAAAAATAAAATAATATTAAAAAAATTAAATATACGAATTATAGAAGTGATAAAATACACATAAATAATTATTTCTTTTATTAAATGATTATTTGAATTTTATTATTAAAATATAAAGCATAAACATATGTGTGTATCTAACTGGACTCTGCCCATATTTGGGCTAAGCGGGTAAAATCTGTGTTAATAGCCGCCCAAATTTTCAGAAGTTGTTTGAATTTTTTAGATTTTCATATTTCTCTCTCATTACCTTCGCTCCGCCTAATCCCTCTTTCTTTTCCATCACTCTCTCTGGTCAACCCTTTCAATTTATATTTCTAATTAGGACTCGATTGAATCGGGGTCGAGGCTTCGGTTCTTCATTAAACTTTAATTACCGTTCAATTAACCTATAATCCCTTAAACTTCATCTAATATATATATATATATATATATCTGATTTCAGGTGTTCATCGTTTGATTTTATACTTGAAGGGCTTTATTTTTTCTTGGACTAGTATATCGGTTCGGTACTTTGTACAGATGCTTTTCGTATGTGTTTTCTACTGATTCGTCTCAGGTTGTTGCTTAATTTGATCGAATTGAGATTCTAGGGTTTTGATTTTTAAATTGTTTGTTAAGGTTTATTTTTTGTTATATGTTTTCGATTAGTTTGTAATGTAAAATTGAAGTTCCAGGATTTTAATTTTTGTAAATTTTAGTTGTGGAATACTGTCTAATGTTTTGTTTTCGAGTAATTTGTGAGGTTATATACTCGGATGTTTTGTAGGATGATGTGTTTGACAAAATGGTGAACCCGATAGTAGAGGATTTTATGAAAGGGAATAGTGGGATGTTAGCTGTATTAGGTCCTAGTTGTTCTGGAAAGACGCATACGATATTTGGGACTACTAGGTAGCCTTGAATGATTCTGTTAGCTCTACGTAAGATATTTTTGGGTACTGAAGGCAATGGAGCTCAGTCGTCTAGGTAATTATACTGATTTGATGTACCGCTCTATTTTTTGTAGTTTGAAATGTTAATGGATGTGCATATGACGTGAGCATGACATTTTATCTATCTATGTTTGAGATATGTTCGGAGCGAGAAAGAATTGAGGTGCTTTGAAATATTTACTGGAATTGGCTATGCATATTGTATGAATGATTTATATTGTATTTTATTTTGCTACAATATTCTATATAATGGTTTGGAGCAGAAATTGCGAGTAAGAGTTAATTGTTGGACAATTTTATTGTTAGTCAAGATATTGAGGCTCCGAATGATGATGGGAGAAGTTACCTTGTCATTTAGTCTGTATATCTTATGCATGCCTTACGTTAACATAGTTTACTATTTTCGATGTGAATTTGAAATTACTGTATTGTTTAAGAGTTATATCACTTTGTCCTTGTCGGAGCAATTTAGATATGTGATAATATAGTGGAAATCTTCGAAATTCCTAAAAAGCTAAAATCAGTTTTATGTTATATTTGATTGTTCTGTTTTGTCAAAATCTTGTTTTAATGATGAACGTTAAGTTTTTGACTTCATTGGCGAGTTTTTTATATTGTATGAAATGTATATTTTATAGTTCTTGTAAATGTCTTTATGTTTAATTTGAGCAAATCATTATTCATTTCTTCCAGGAACTAGAAGGGCTCTTATGTAAGGTTGAGCAATTGTTAAAGCATAATTGCCCCAGATGCACCTTATGATGATGTTCAAATGAAGGTTTCCTATGTATTTGGAGTTCTCTTAGAAATTCAAATTATAAGTTGACGCTTATTGAAGCTTATATGGTTATCTATACTATAATTTTTGGCCAGAGATTATCGTATTTACTTCATAGAATTTGATGGTAGATTGCATTGATTATGTAATTTCAGCTCCGCTGGTGACAAGGAGGATGATGGTACCATAAAGATTCGGGAATGCATTTACCAAGGAAATAGTCAATAAAGAAATAAAGTCTAGAACAGTAGAACTTATCTGGATTGTCCTCAACAAGACAACAACTTTTGCCAAGCTTCAGTTTTTTCTTGTAGCTGAAACACTAAACACAACAGATAAAGTTTATCTGATAAACACCCATAAACCAGAGGAGTTCTAGAAGATAGATAGTTATGTATAGAGAGAGACAGGGAGAAATGGGGGATACAAAGACTGTGGCAAGGTTTGCTCGATGGAAATTCGAAGCATTATCGACTAGCTGTCCCAAACAGTCTGAGCCTTTCCAGATGGGTATTTGGACTTGGTAATTTCCAGATTTTTCAAGAATCCCCATTCCATTTTCTTGATTTTGTGTTTGTGTTTTAGTTATATTTAGTAATTTAGCAAGATTGTGATTGATTTTGGGTATGTGTAGGTATGTAGCAGTGGAAAAGATCAGACAATGTATGTTAGTCTTTTTCTGGAGCCTAATCAAATAGCTAAAGAGCAACCTCCTATTGCTAGGTTTAGGATCAAGGTCGAAGCTATTAATGTCGGTGTGGAAAATTTGGTTCCCCATGTTTCCCCTGGTATATATTTGATTTCTATAGCTTTTTCAAGTGTTTGTTTGGAAATTTTCATGTTTCCCCAGATCTACTTGACAGACACACGAAGGCTAAAGCTGCTAATGATCATCTTACCAAGGAGTTGGAAGAGAGGAAAGAGTTGGTTAATACCTTGTTCATGAAGCATCAGTCAGAGAAACAGGTATTATTTGTGGTTTATCAATGATTATTGAATCTTTACTATCCTTTTAAAAAAGGCAATGACCAAACAAGGTTCTATCAAAATCCTTTACTCATTCTGAAGTTATTATCTTTGGAAGTGAGGGCTTGATTGTGGCGCCCTCCAAACCCGGGTCAGAAGTTTGGGGTCCACACACACACCTTATTAACAACCTGCTTATAATAATATTAAAGATAACAATAATATGCAATGACCCTACTTACCAACTACCACTGATCGCAACAGGTTAAAGTATGCACACAAGCCAAACACACTAATATATTACAAACCGTTCAAATCCCAACTATTTCAAACTCAAACTAAGTATTAAACATGATTACAAACTTTTACAAACTTAAATTATCCCAAAAGAAGCCTACTAGCTCAGCTTTCTCAACCTGAACCCCTAGCTCTCGCGCTGGACTGGGGATCCTCGCTACCAACTAGTTCCTTTTTAACTGGAAAAAATATAAACAACATCGCACAAATGAGCTAACTAGCTCAGCAAGTCACAATGACAAAACTAAGAATAATGATCATCGGGTGAACATGATTATGATATCAAGTGAACAATGGATTATGATTTAGAATTGGATATTATACTTTTAATTTAAAAACCAAGGTTAGGCTGCTGATCAGTCACGCACTAACCCCGAGCAAGGCACACGGTATTGCTCTAACTACTGGATCCAAGGCACACATTGGCCTAACTTGACCATTATATGGTCTGACCACGAATCTGGTCCACAATTTTATAAAAACAATCCAATTCTAACATAATAACAGAATATGCAATAATAAACAATAACCAGAATCATTAACAACAATGAGTGTTTAACAATGAAAAGGTTTCAATCTTTGTAAGGATCAATAAAGTAATTTAAAAGCTTGGATGCTGGGTAATGAAAGAATTGGATAACAAAGGAACCAACATTTCAGGGTTTCAAAGATTTGGGCTTTCAAAGTATAGGATACAATGGTTGAATGTACAAGTAATTCAGTTCAGTGTTTGGGATTTTGTTTGCATGGATTTGTGGAGTAGTACCGTATACTTGAGGTTCGTGTTTGGGTATACAACAATCAATGGTCTAGAAAGAATAAGGTTCATGGCTCAAGAACAATAGCCGGAATCAGGGCTGGGTTTCAGTGCTTCAAGCACTTGCAATATCAACAAGACTATCAAGTACTACAATATCTCGAGAAAGATCAGAACACTTGCCTAGTATTAGCTTACTACACTGCACTCGCTTCCAATCACAACCGTCTTACTCCTCAACTATCTGTTTCCCTTTCCTACGTCTTGCCTCTTCTGCTCACATATCATAAGCATCTATCAATAATCGACTCATAGAATTCTATTCAACACATACTTCTATCTACCCTTCGTTTTACCCAAATTCGATTAACGGATTGAAAGTTATGCAATAACCAAGTAAAACACCGAATATATAGACCGACAGTCAATCAACAAGTCACGTATAACACATAATACATCACGTAATCAATGACATATCATTTATAAAGAAGTCTCGGATCATAAATAGGCTTTCTGGTATTTAAAATGATTTTTAAAACATTTTTCGGAATTAAAACAGGTTGTTGGATCAATTTCGGAATAATAAACAGGGTTCGGTTAGCCAATTCTGGCTTCGAAACAATTTTAGAATAATTATCGAGCCTTGAAAATAATTTAGAATAATATTTTAAAGCTCGAAACTATTTTTTGAAATTTTTAAATCATTTTTAAATAATTAAATCTAATTAAATAATTAACTAAAAATCAATTAATAATTAATTAAATCAATTAATCAATTAATTTTCGAATTAATTGACTAATTAATCAATTAAAAATTAACTAAAATTAATTAACTAATTAATTCAGATTTATTTGTGAATTAAAAATAATTTTCGGAATTAAAATAATAATTTTTAGAATTTTCAGAAATTAAAAATGGATTTTTATAATAAAAATAAATAGGAAATATGATTTTTAAAACATTTTTAAAACAGGAATCCTATTTTTGCAAAGTCTGGAAACTTCAGGGACCAAACTGCATCGTTTTCAAAACTATAGGTACTAAACTGTAATTTTCCAGGCCCGTCGCCGGAAAATACAGGGGTGGCCGGAGAACACGTTCCCGGTGTCCTCACCCCACCAACACCTCCAGATCACATCTACACAACACCAGGAACACAACCATGCAATCAAAACAACCTAACAATCCCTGAGTTGGCCGGAATTTGGCCGTGAAGTTTTCCAGTTTCCGGCGAACATCGGAAAACTTCAAAACAAAACTCCCTTCTCTACAGACCTCGTTGGTTCATGAAACTCATACGACTAGATTGTGAATTTCACAGAGAACACAACCCACTATAACACAACATCAATCTATCACAGAATAAGAAACCCCCAAATTTTAATTAAGAACATTCATACGGGTTATAAACCCTAATTTTAAAATTCGAAAATTAAACCCACTTTTGAGCATGTTATTGAACTCCAAATCAGATGTATGACATATGAAATTCATCAGGAAAACAAGCTCTATAACATGTAATCATCAAATCATACAAACAATCATCCGAACAAAAATTCATATTTTTAATAAAATAAATTCGAAAATAAATAAATTTTCAGAAAATAAACCTTTGATTCTGCAGTGAAACAAAGCTCAGAATCTGATAGTACACTTCAAATCCTTCGTTTTGGTTACTCAAGCTTTGAAAACAGAGATTGGTAACGCCTTCGTTTTGCTGTTTGATTCTTAGAACAGTTTATGTATATATGATTTTTCTCTGTAAAATTATATATTTATCTGTCTGCAAATGATTTTTATACGAAATAAAATACGGTAAAAGGCTATTTATAATTACGGAAAATTAGTATCCCGTTGGATCATTCCGGATATAAAATGGTACGTTTATTTATAAAAACTGATCCAAACGGTATCGGTTTTCGGGATAATTATCCAAATCATTACAATTTGTACTGCGGTCTTGGTCTCAGCGCCCAGTTACACGTACTACGAAGTGATAATTGGGATAGTTTAATAAAAAGCTCCCGTTTATCGAAAATACGGGTTTAATTGATTTACCGAAACGAATATTGTATCGAAAATGTTGCGCCTGGACCCGCGCAGGACAAACCGTACGCCGGATCGAAAAAGTCGAAACATGGAAAATGCTCGGAATATTACAATTAGGTTAGGGAGGATTTCTCGGAAGAGTTTCGGGTTCCAAAAAAGTAACAACGGTTGACGTCGGTTGGTTCCCGTTTTTATAACATAGGTTTTAATTACCCGGAAAAAGATTTTAGAAATTTCATATGATTCTTATAAATCCATAAATCAATATAGAAATAATTAGGAAGATATGACAATTATCTATATTTTATTTTGGACATATAAAAATTAAAATACTCAATTAATATTATTTTTGAATATTCAAGTACATATATCACTTAACAATTAACTCACAGAATAGATACTAAACACACATAATAATTATTTAATAGAAAAAATAATTACACGATATATCCCGGATATTACATTGATAGCGATCTCACAGGAGCATAATAATGAACCAGAAAATGTTGTTCCCACACAAAATACATGTTAATATACTCATATGCACGCTATACACGTACACTCGTGCACACTGCACATATGCACAGAGTCACATACTTGCATGTACAAGAAATTATGGGGAGGACAAAATGTTTAAAATCAAGGAGAGATGAGGAGCGGCCTTGTAATATTTACATAAAGACATTTACATAAGAGCCCTGTAATATTTCAGATGGTGGTAGCATTGTTCATGTTCAGATGGTGGTAGCCTTGTTCATGTTTGTTGGTTATTAACTAAGTTATTAACTATGTTTGCTGGTTCGATTTCTTTCATGCAAATAACTTAGTTAATATTTCAGGGAACAAAGAAGACTTACAAGAGAAAGCTTCACGTGTATAAAAAGGGAAACGCCCGGATGGTGGAGTCGAGGAGAAAGTGAAGCAAATTTAAGCATTAGCTTCTAGTAATACTTTTTAAAATTTATAATCTTGGGTTGTTGTTGAGTAAAAAATGTGAACTAGTTTATAGTTAGTTTTGACGTTTAATTTGGTTGTATATTTGGATGTTTAATATTTGGGTTGAATGCATTATTTTGTAGTTATGAAATTATATAATTGGGATTCTTCAGTTTACAGAATAAGCATTTCAATTTGTTTGTGCTAAAGTGTTACAGTAGCCTCCTAAACTGCTACCATATTATGTTTAAAATGTTTTATTAAGCTAGTTATAATGTTACAATAGCTTCTCAAAGTGTTACATTAGGTTCTATGGGCCCACTTGCCACGTCATCAAGACAACTCAGCACTTTGGGCCCCACACTTGCCATGTCAGCTAGTGGGTCTCACCGTGGGGCCCACTTTTTAAAAATATTTTAAAAATCTAAGGTAACATAAAAAACAAGTTACAACTGATCTCTCTTTTGGTTGCATTAGCAAGCTAAGGCAACATGTTAACAAGTTAAAACACGATGTTGCCTGAGGTACCAAAGATGTTACCTTAGACCCCTAAGGCAACATGGAAAAACCTATCTTTAAGAAAATGTTACCTTAGCTTAAAAGTGGGGCAAGAGCAACATATTTACCCCCTAATGCAACATTTTTCTCGTGTTACAGTAGGCATTTTATGGTGTAGTGAATATTCAGGATATCATCTATTCTCTTAGTATACAAACATGGAGTGAGGACAATGTCACAAGCACTTTCGATGAGAGGAGGAAGCTGAATCTTATTATCAAGGATGTGGTCTCAAAAAAGATATTTAATTGGCCGTTACGAGATGCGGTGCGGAATTTTACACCACGGTGTGAAATTATCAAGTAGAGATTTGTTTTATGTCTAGCCAAAGACATTAAAGAAAGGCGCATCTTGGGAGGCAAACCAAGACTATATTATTAGTTATAGTTTATTTTTTTACTCTCACAAGTTACCTTGATGTGTTTGTTTGAAGTGGTAGTTACAGGAGCTGAAGATGAAAAATTTGCAGGAAATTTTCTGGTCGAGTCAGCTTTCTTGTTTTTGCTTTTTCCGTAGTTTGAACGGTCAGATCGTCCTCAATTTTGGATAGCATCTTCCTTACTCCGATATCTAATGTTTTAATGTTGGAGATCAAATTTGGAGGTCCATGGGATCGGTTTATTAAGTCTAGAAAAGAAGACATGCACACCACGGTGAGGGTTGGACTCCCCATGGTGAGGCGACTTGGATTGGATGGACTACCCGTGGGGAGAGCATGGCTACCCATGGTGCATAAAATTTCGGTTTTGTACACATTTGGATACTCACAACAACATCAATATTTAATCTTGGGGAGTTTTCTTTCTTTTGTCTTAGTGTAGCTTTATGATGTGTTCATAATTGCGTGTTATAGAGTGATATATTTAGGAAAACAAAAAATTAGAATACTTAAAAAAAAAATTGATTGCCTAGTCAATATAACGTGTTAATAAGGATAAGTATACACCATGTAAACTTATTTTGTCTGTCATATGTATGTCTCTTTAGCGTAAAATACCCCATGCATGATGATGTCTTATACGTGCTTGTGAAAATTCAAAACTTGAATGTACGTCGTAGTTAATTTTGACGAGTATAGCATGTTATTACCTGTGAAATCTTGGGATAATTTATCATTGATGCATCCTTTTATCAATCTATTTTTTTTGTGAGTTATATGTCATTGTGCATGTTGCTCTAGAACTTGCTTTAAACCAGGTCGTGCGCATATTGATATTGTCTATGTGTAAAAATGATAAAGGCACTAGGATTAACCTTATTATCCCAAAAAGTACCATGAAAAAAAATTCTTAGTGAGTCTGGCTAACTTTTATATGATCTATTTTTCATGTTGTGTGCTTAAATTAAAAATGAACACCATGCTCTGCTAGTTATCAAGCTTAGCCACTTGTTAGCCTATTTATTTGATCTCCTACCCATTTCCTGAGCCTCATTACAACCTTTGACAAAGACCTTTTGATTTATACATGCACGAATTCTAGAGATTTTGGTGGACAAGCAAGCTTATGGTAGCACATGTGCATTTGATTGAAATTGAGTGATACAGTTACACCTAAACACTTGTGTTCTTTGAGTGTTTTTGAGGTTATTTTTCTATCCAAAGCATGCTATTTTCTTGTTGATTGAGACTTTGATGTTATTCATGATTATTTTAGTCTTGTGAGACTCTGTGTGCATGCTTGAATAGTTGTGTTGGTGTGTAAAGTTAAGGAACTAAATTATGTGACATCTATAAGCTTTTATATCACTAAGTTGCATGTGTAGAGTGCTATGATATATTTCATGTTTGAGACTTGGCAGTCAGAAAAGAAAAAGAATTTTGTGGGTACATTCACTATAGGCCCTCACGAGACCTTACTCGTCCACTAGGGCTATCTTGGGGTTTAAAGGGCTTATTGCATATGTTAAATGCAACCGTGATCACCTACAGAAGTGGTAATAGTAGTTTAGAACTTAGACCCTTTCTTTTATTCTTTGCCCGAGAACGTGCAAGATGCTAAGTGTGGGGATGTGATAAGCGTGCACTTTATCTTAATATTGTCCTTATATTTTGGTTATTTTGTACTGATTTGGATTTTTATTTACTAAATATTAATTTTTTATTGTAGGTATAAAGGAGTTATAATAAAGGAATGCTTGGAGTTTACAAAATCAGATTAGGAATCTAATTTGATTTAAAATCGAATTTTATGGGCGAGCTGCGCAGTTTACAATGTTTGGGCCATATCTGGAGTTCTAGAAGTCCGATTCTGACGATTCAAAAGTCCACGAAAAACTTATGAGAAGAGTTTTATTTCAGAAGTAGCCTTGAATTGAAGTTCCAGCCGAATCAGCCCATAGTTAGAGCCCAAAAGTCAATAACAAATTTCCACTTTCTCGAAATTTAATTTTAATAAGAAAATCTCTATATATTTGTTTCAATTCATTTAAAAGACTATTATTATAGATTATTAGATTAGACCAGACTTAATACATATAGAGTAAGCAAGAGACAAGTAGCTGCACAATGGAGGAGGAGAAGAAGCAATCAACAGAGAAGAATTCAGTAATTACAGACATTCAATTGACTTTGTTTTCTCTTATCTTTTATTTATCTTTTCTTATGAACATCTGTTGGTTATCTTGGAATTATTTTGATACCTTGATTATGAATTAAACTTATATGAGTTAGGATTTTTATGGAACCCTAGTATGAGATTGTTTATATTTTGATAAGAAGTTATATATGCAGTTTACAGTTTATCCGTTCAAGTGATTTTCATGATAATATTTGTTATAGTCTGATCAACTTTAGTAGGTTAATGAGTTAATTATAATACTGAGAGGGTTATAGTTAATTGACATAATATTTGAATGGTGCTTGCTTATATCTTTTTATTATAATATTGTTGCAGTATAGACATATATTGTGACCATGCATAGCTTTGTGAATTGGTGCCTAAATAAATTCGGAAGAGTAAATTGGCATAAACATGTGCTAGATATTTTATAGGAATTATACCGTAGTGATTTTGAGAGGAACCTACAACCATTGAATTCTAGCTAGTGAGCTGTGATCTTGCTGTATTATTACACTGCTTTATTACCTACATGAACATATTAGGGGGAAGTAATACCCTGACTCAGCTTTTCGTATCTAAAACTCATATGCTCTCTTAGACAGTATAGTATTATTTAGTTAATTTAGTGGTTAATTAATTAGTTTAATTAGATAAATCAAAACACAATTCTTGTGTTCTACAACCCAATTGTTGGATATTAATTGTGATTTACACACATAGACAGTCCTTGAGGAACGAAATCTGGTATTCTCTACTATATTACTTGTTTGCGATTGTGTACACTTGCACATCATCATTTAATAATGTTGGCGCCGCTGCCGGGGACTGTTATAGTGTTTATTGCATATATTAATTATATTGCAGTTTGGTTTGATTTTATGTGCTTAAGTGACTATCTCTTATTGTTTATCAGGTTTAATAACAAAGAGTTATGTTTTCACCATATGAGATGGATATAATGTATGACGAAGAATGTGCTGCTCGAGACCGCGAAATTCTTTCCTTGCAGGAAAGAATATCTTCTATGTACAAGATGGTTAAGAATTTATGCACGGAAATGAATCAACCTATTTGGAAACCAGTGATTGCACCACAGAGCCAAGCTAATAATATTTCGTGTATTTTCTGTTGTGGTGCTCATACCTATGACTATTGCCCTTCTGATCCCGATTCTATTTGCTTCCCAATTATTCATGGATCAATGAAGAAGCTTATCTCGGAACTTCATCACGACAAGGGTTTGACGATGAGAATGAGTAGGAAGAACCCATGCTTGTTGAAAGCAAAAAAGTGGTGGAGGTCTTTCAAGCAACATCTGATCTTGAAAATTACACAGATGAATCTTCAACAATATTTATTAAGGATGTTCTAGTTTCTGATAAACTAGAGCATATTCTATATGAAGATACGTTAGAGCAGCACATGAATATTATTAATTCTGGACATGGGAATAAGGAAGAGGATCATCTAATTTTATCGGAGGTTAATTCATACGATGCAGAAACACCGCGTTGTTTTAAAACATTGGAGGTGTTATTTAAGAAGTCAACCCTCTGAAAGCATCTATTGAAGAAGCACCTCATTTGACATTGAAGATGATTTCTTATTCTAAGGAGGTTTATTCGATCTATTCTTCGACTTTGTCTATCATCATCTCAACAGAATTACCTATGGACAAGAAAGAAAATTTGTTTAAAATTAAATTGAAGAACAAAATAAGTGTTGAATGGCTTATGTCAAATTTGAGTGATATTGTTCACTCTTTTTGTACAGAAATCTTGCTAGAAGTCACTGGAATAGATTCTTTTGATGAGTGGAGGAAGCTAAATCTTGTTGTGAAAGACGTGGTTCCGGAAAAGATAATTAAATGGCCATTAGGAGATGCCGTGCAGAATTTTATGCCACGTGTGAAATTGTCAAGTAAAGATTGGTTTCATGTCTAGCCAAAGACAATAAAGAAAAATGCTTCTTGGGAGGCAACTCAAGACTATATTATTAGTTAGAGTTTGTTTTTTATCCCACAAGTTAGCTTGATATGTTTGTTTAAAATGGTAGTTACAGGTGTTGAAGATGAAAACTTTGCTGGAAATTTTCTGGTTCAGTCAGCTTCCTTGTTTTTGCATTCCCCGGAGTTTTAACGGTCGGATCGTCTTCATTTTTGGACAGCCTCTTCTTATTTGGACATCTAACTGTTAAACGGTGGAGATCGGATTTGGAGGTCCAAAAGATCTGTAATGCTCCCAAATCCGGGCTGAAGGGATTTGGTCATCACGATGGAACCTTAATCCAAAATAAATTGATAAATCAATAAATGAATGCCAGTAGTTAAAAGATATCATCTGTAATCCCAAACTACACCAAGATCTTTTCAGGTCATAGTACTAGAAACAAGATATCCATACTCCGCAAATAAATTTCTTACTTTGTTTTAAAACTCTTTTCAAAAATTCTCAATTTCAAATGTTAGGCCCCTAATCAACTATAGAGGGAGGGGTGAATACAGTTAATACGACCAACTAGACAAAGCTTCAACAGAATCAAATAGTTTTTATATAAATATTATAAAAACTTATTACACAAGTACTCTCTCGAAAAGATAAACAAATATCCTTGAGAGCTGCTAGGTTATGCGAAAGATATAACAATATCGCAATGCATATATCATGAACCTAAATTATGCTTTTATAGAGCAGAGCTACCAATGTATAAGGAATCCTATTCTATTAACAACAAGAAAATCTATATTATTGCTTCTGAGATAAAGTCATCCGCCGACTTAAAACTCTTGTTTCCTTTTCCTCTTCAAAGATCAACTGATGTGACAAATACTGATTTCATCATCTGTTGACATCATCATCCATCAAATACCAACATCCGTCAATGTCATCATCATCCATTGATGCTTCTACTCATCATCCGTTGATGCTTGTAATCAACATCCGTTAATGCTTCTGATAGTTTATGTTTGATATCATCAATTACTCCTAACAATCTCCCCTACTTGTTCATTATGAAATTATGGACAAGTTCCAATTGATGATGTCAAAACTATATAAATGCAGGAATCAAGTATACATATTCAATGTTGCTTCAGTGAATATCAGACTTTAACTCTTCATCCTGAACTGCTTCTTTAACTTGAGCAATGTCAGAGGTTAATTCCACTTCCTCAACTCAGAATGCTTCCAGAAATCTTCCTTTAATCATCAGCTTGGATGATTTCTGCTTCGATAAGATTTTCTTCAGCTTTGGCTTTTGTCTTTGAAATTTTTTGACTTTTTTCTATCTTCTCCTTTCCTTTAAGACTCATGTCAGCAGTTCCAATTGCTTGTGATCTGAGAGATCTTTCCCTTATAACTATACCTCTGGTTGGTCTGTTAGAAGGATCATCTTCATATAGTACTTGAGAAACAACAGCAATATCAGCATTTGCTGTCTTCATAGAATTTTTAAAGTCTTCCTCTGTTTACCTTAGATGTTTAAGATCAACTCCAGGATTTTCCTTTGTAAATATTCTTCTACTTACTTCAGAATCAAATAATTGAATCTTTGGATCTTTGTAGAATAGGGTTATCTTTCTTCCTTTAACTTTCAGAGTTTGAAGATATTGGCTTACTTCAGCACTAGCTTCTTTCTCCAGAAAACCTTGGTCTTCATTAACAACAGTTTTGACTTGTGAAGATTTTTGCATTTTAGTAGTCACAGTCAATTCTTAAACTCTTCTTTCATTCCTCTTGCCTCCTCTTTTAATCTCCTTCTGCTCTTCCTTATTACCTCCATCATAATTTTCATCATCAGTACTTATCAATGACAGCTATTTGCATTTAGATTTAACAATTTTCTCCCCCTTTTTGGCATCATCACCAAGTAGTAGAAAAAGAATCAGCTCTATTGAATTCTGTACCCCTGTAAGTTGATCAGACATTTGTGCTTGATTAGCGTCCAATCTAGCTTGACTGGCCTCAATTGAAATTTGTCTGACAACTATTGGTGAAATTTGTTTCTGAATTTCCTGATGAGTAAGAAGCTTTAAAGCAATCAATGATTCTTTAATCTGATTATTTTGAGTAGTTGTTGCTTCATGAGCTGTGTGTAAGGATCTGAAAACCAAAGTAGATGCTTTCAGATAATTCAGCACATCAGGATTGGAAATCTTGACAACCAAAGTAGATGCTTTCAGATGATTCAGCACATCAGGATTTGAAATCTTCTGTTCTGATATTTCCAGATGTTCAACTGCACGTGTGCTGGAAATAGGATATGTAGTATCTTTCCAATAAGCATTTCAGAGATTATCAGAATAATTCTGCTTCTTCTTAGCATCTAACTCTGTCATTTTCTGTTGTTAAACATGCATAGGCATATCTTCAGGAAAGAAAAGATTATCCTCAAGATCTAACATAGCATTATATACATGAGTTTCTTTACCATCATTAGATTCTTCAATAGCAGCTGGATCTTGTACTAATTTTTGAATTTTATTTTCAGCTTCAGTATGCAGAATAGAATGAGAAATTGATCAAGTGGCTTCAAAAGCTTCAACACCTTCAACATTTATCTCCACTCTTCAAGTATTGTAGATAAATGAATTAAAGCTTCAATAACTTCCAGAACTTCAATTCCTGTAACATGTTGTGGTGATTCTGAAATGGATGAATCTTTATGAATAGAATGTTGTGCTACTACATCTTCAGCAACAACAAGGATTATCTCTTTTGATGGAATAGAAGAATGAATGAACTGTTTTTTTAACAAAAATAGGGATTATCTCATGTGGTGGAATAGTAGAATGTATGGACTGCAATAAAGTATCAGTACTTAGACTTGCAGGGAGATTAATAGACTTTGATACGTTAGAGTGTTCCTGAGATGCAACATACTGCTGTTCAACATCTATTCCTTGAGTACTCTGAGCATCTGCAAACATGTAGCAAATTAAACTTAATGTCTCTATTATTTTAAAGTAATCTCACTACTCCTCACACCACACATCTCATGACTTTTAATAGTCAGAGCTTCCTCAAAAGGATTACTAAATCCTATCTATCATCTACCTCTCCTTTTGCCAGGAAGGATCCTTCCTCTTTTAAATTTTGTTTTTCTCTCAATTTTTTCACACATCTCACGGAAAAAGGCTCAGAAAGATTGTCCTACAGAAATAAGAGGTGGCTTGAAGAAGGGTGATCTATGATCATACAACTAGAGGTAGTCCTTTGTAAGGTCTAGATGTAATCATATCAATAGAATTTATATCATGAAAAGTATAATATAAATTCTGAAAGAACTAAATCAGTATTTAAATTAAATGCTGATAAAGTAATACAAGTATTTATACCTTGTGAATCTGAAGAGGCTGATTATGTGCGAACATTCAGCTGTGGTACCGATAGAATATCAGTAGACCTGTGAGACAAATGAAATCTGCCTTCAGCATCAATAATAAGAGTCACTACAGTAGGAGTAAGGCTTGCATTGCAACTTTGATGCAATGGTTCTTGTGTAGCTGGAGAATTAGGAGATGCTGGACGACTTTGACAACCAGGTTCTTGTGTACTCTCCTCCACAATTACAGTAATAGACTCCTGAGTAGTTTTAATAAGAGGCTCTTGTGCTTCAATATCTGATGCACCACTTTGAGGTGCAGGTTCTTGTGTGATTGGATCAGAAGATGTAGCTGATGTACCCCTTTGAGTAGAGGTTCTTGTGTGCTTGATCCAGGGAAAAATCATTTCCCTTGTAGCCACTTGACACTAGATTGTGCTTGCTCATGAGAGACTTTTCTTGCTCTCGGTTGATATTGCATGACTGGAGTTTCAGATAGTTCTACAAGCGCCTCAGCAGTAAACTGTATGTCAGAATGTTGATTTGATGCATTCTGTGTCTCTTCAGCAACTTCCTATTTAAGCTTGAGCAAGTGCTGATTGTAGTAAGCTTTGACCAATCTTCTTCTCTTTGGTCTGGAATTTGTATGAGAATCAGCAGCTGTGTCTTTTCCAGTTGATGAAACAACTAGTTTTGGAGAAGAATCAGATGAAAGGTTTGGAAATTTGGAAGATAAGGTAGCATTGTCCTCATCTAAATCTGATTCTAATCCAGCAAGTACAAGTTTCCTCTTCACAAATTCTGAAGGTTTTGAAGAATGAGGAACTTGAGATGCTTCAAGTGTTGACTTAGCTACAACAGGATTTGTAGCTTTTTGCACAAAGTTTTTCTGTCCTTTTATAATAAGTGTCTTTTGAGAAACACTTGAGATGGCTTCTGTTTGAGATGGTTTTAGTGTTCGAGTTGTTGTGCTGAGGTGAACTGCAGGGGGGTTCCAATAGTTATTTCCTGCAGCTTAGCACTTTGACTGTTAAGCAAACCATAAGTTTCAGGAAGTCTTGCTAAGAGTAAGTTCCTTGCAACTAAAGGTAACCTCAAAAGAGCTAAATGCAACCGTTTTTTATCTTGTGAAATGAAGTCAGAAAAAGCCCTTTTTGTCAACTTAAACACAGACACAATTTGATTAGAGGGGATAGGGATATTAGGAAAATAAACATTGAAAATCAACTGACAGAATCTAGCATAGTATACTATATTTCTATCAGCATTTATCCTATCACCAATAAAAGACATAACTACTCTACCATAATCATAATGTGAACCACGAATTAGAGAGTACCCTATATGTTGTGTCATAATGGGCAAGGCATCAAAATTTGAGGATTTATTATTGAACGCCTTTGTGATATAATCAAAGAAGAAATTTCATTCCTTCCTTAGCCCATTCCTTTATGATGTAATCAAAGAAGAAATTCCATTCCTTCCTTTACTGAGACTGTCATAGCCAATCTCAGTAAATAATCTCCTCATCTCATTATCTCCAACCAAACTTGAGTAAGATGTATGAGTAGGCAACTGCAATGCATCTCGTACCGTCTGAGGAGGTACTATCCTTGTTGTATTGTCAAGTTCAAAAACAAGGCTTGGAGATCCATTAGCTCCTCCATCATCAAATATGCCAGTTCTCCAGATAGCAAGCACCTGGTCACCAGAGATTGTGGCTGGAGGTGTGAGAGCAAACCCAATCTCACTGGATCTCAGAAAGTCCTGAAAAAGTGGAAATCAAAATTCACGCTGTTGTTAGACAAAATAGCTGAATAGTTGTTAGTCACAAACTTGGCACCACCATAATCAAATGGTTTAGAAGCAGCAGGTGAAGTCATGGTTAATTTTTCAAGAAGGATTTATGAGCAGTAGCTAGGGTTTCAGAGTTTACGATTTTGAGAAGGGTAAAGTAGTGGAGAGAGAATAACACATATAAGCCAAAATATTGTCTAGAATCAAAAACTGATTTTATACAATACTTTTCTCCACTAATTCAGTAAAGTTCAGTTTAATAGGACACATGGAAACATATGATTGACTTAAAAAGTAATCATGTAAATATGTGTTACTGTATGCACAGTTCCCGAGAATAAGGTTAAGCATTAAACGAACATGTTCCAAATCTTACTCAACAGTAAACACCTGTAACCATGAAAAATTTCCCATCTGAGGCCAACTTCACCCTTGTGATTTCAATGTTGATTTAAGCATTATTCTGATTAAAAATAATCAATCAAAGTTTGACCATTAACAACAAGTAATCACTCCTATCATGATTTATTAACTACTGAAATAAACTATTAGTCAAAACAAGTTCAACTAATAACAGAGCTTATAAGCATAATCAGTAGTTCAACATGAAATTTTCACATAAGATCATTTAGCACAGTTTGCATGTTATCATGGTATCAAGCAAAATCAACATTTGAATCTCTAGAATATTATAATCCCAGATTCATAGTGCCTTTGAGATACTTGAAGATTCTCTTTACAGCTAATAGATAAGATTCTCTAGGGTCAGTTTGGAATCTTGCACAGAGACAGGTAGCATACATGATATCAGGTCTACTAGTAGTCAGATATAGGAGTGAGCCAATCATACCTCCGTAGTTAGTTATATCTACTGAAGAACCAGTATTTAAATCTAACTTAGTTACAGTGGCCATATGAGTTGATGCAGTTGAACAGTCCTGTATTCCAAATATTTTGAGTAAGTTCCTGGTGTATTTGGATTGATTTATGAAGATTCCTTCATTAGTCTGTTTGACTTATAACCCCAGAAAGTAACTCAATTCTCCCATCATACTCATTTGATACCTAGACTGCATTAGCTTTGCAAATCTCTCACAGAGTTTATCATTAGTAGATCCAAAAATGATATCATCAACATATATCTGTACTAATAACAAGTCCTTACCATGGTATTTATAAAATAGAGTTTTATCAATTGTACCTCTTGTAAAACCACTCTTTAGCAGAAATAGAGCAAGTGTTTCATACCAGGCCCTTGGAGCTTGCTTCAATCCATAGAGTGCTTTATGCAGTAAGTAGACATGATCTGGATACTTTGGATCAATGAACCTTGTAGGCTGTTCAACATAAACCTACTCTTCGAGTTCTCCATTTAAGAATGCACTCTTCACATCCATTTGGAACACCTTGAACTTCTTGTGAGCGGCATAGGCAAGAAAGATCCTTCTTGCCTCTAGCCGTGCAACTGGAGCAAATGTCTCATCATAATCATTGCCTTCTTGTTGTGAGTAACCTTTTACAACTTGTCTTGCTTTGTTCCTCATAACAATACCCTCACTGTCACTTTTGTTTCTAAACACCCACTTTGTGCCAACTACTGATATGTTCTTTGGTCTTGGCACAAGAGTCCAGACTTTATTCCTTTCAAATTCATTGAGCTCTTCTTGCATTACTGTGACCCAGTCAAAAACTTGTAGAGCTTCTTCAAGCTTCTTAGGTTCAGTTTGAGATAGAAAAAAATGGTAGAGACATTCATTCTGAGTGGCTTTTCTTGTTCTTACATCACTGTCAGGGTTTCCAATGATCAAGTCAGGTGTGTGTGACTTGGACCATTTTTTTGCTGATGGAAGTTGACTCCTAGAAAAAGAACCTTCCCCTTGATCCATGAATTCTCTATTATTTCTTTGAGTGGTACCACTGTTGTTTCCTGATGCTCCCCCTGAATCAGTGTTCCCATAGTTATCAGTATTTGACTCATGAGAGTTTGAGGAAGATGAGTCTGATGATCTTTCTACTGATATTCCTTGAGTTGTATCACTTGCAATATTCTATGGATTTGATTCATGTTGTTCCCCCTCAACATATGCTTCAGTGTCAGAAGAATTTCCATTGTTCTGTGGAACTTCAGAGCTTTGAGTGATTTCAGGACTTACTGTATCAGAGTCAGGATTTAAATGTTCATCATAAGGTACTTCATTTTCAAATCTCAACTTATCATGGTCATCTGCATCTTCTAGACATGTTATCTTCTTGTCATCAAAAGACACATGTATAGACTCCATGACTGTTCTTGTTCTCAGATTGTAAACTCTGAAGGCTTTTGTAGTCAACGGATATCCTACAAATAAACCTTCATCAGCTTTTAGATTAAACTTGGTAAGCTGCTCCAGATGAATTTTGAGAAAAAAACACTTACAACCAAATATATGAAAATATTTCAAACTTGGCTTCTTTCCTTTCACCATCTCAAATGGTGTCTTTCCATGCTTGTTGATAAATGTTGCATTTTGTGTAAAGCAAGCAGTTTGCACAGCCTCAGCCCAGAAGTAGGTAAGAAATCTTGCTTCTTCAAGCATGGTTCTTGCAGCTTCTATCAGAGTTCTATTCTCCTTTTAACAACTCCATTTTGTTGTGGAGTTTCAGGAGCAAAAACTCTTGTTTTATCCCCTTGAGTTTGCAGAACTCTTCTATAGAGCTATTCTTGAATTCAGTTCCATTATCACTTCTGATGATCTTCACTGTATATGTTGATCCTTTCTCCAACTCCCTCACATGATCAAGAAGAATGGATGGAGATTCATCCTTGGTTTGTAGAAAGTACACTCATATGTATCTTGTAAATTCATTAACAATCACAAGTGCATATCTCTTCTTGGAAATAGACATAACATTCACTGGACCAAAGAGATCAACATGAAGTAGATGCTATGGTTTAAGAATTGAGGATTCAGTTTTACTCTTGAAAGATGTCTTCCTTTGTTTGGCTTTCTGGCATAAATCACATAAGCCATCAGGAGTAAATACTGCATTGGGCAATCCTCTTACAAGATCTTTCCTCACAAGTTCATTGATATTATTGAAGTTGAGGTGAGAAAGTCTTTTATACCAGTTCCAGCTGTCTTCCACAGATGCTCTACTTAGTAGAAAAACTTCTGAGTTATCAGTTCTTGTGAAGACCCAGACTTCATACAAACTACCATGTCTCACACCAGTCAATGTGATCTTTCCATCAAACTTACTGACAATTTCACAATGCTCATTATAAAAATTGACATGGTAATCTCTGTCACAGATTTGACTCACACTGATCAGATTATACTTGAGTCCTGCAACCAGATCTACATTTTCAATGATGACATTTCCAACTTTGATTCTGCCATATCCCAAGATTTTTCCTAAGTTTCCATTTCCGTAAGAAACGCTTGGGCCAGCCTTCTCCTCAAATTCTGATGGCAGGGATTTATAACCAGTCATATGTCTTGAGCATCCACTGTCCAAGACTAGAGCATTCCTCCTGTCACCCTACAATCAGTAATTTGAATCAGTTAGTGTTTTTAAGGACCCAACCTTGCTTGGATCCTTTGGCCTTTTTAAGTTTATTAACATATGCAGCAAAAGACTTCATATCAGAGTTTATGTTAACATTCTTACTATCAGTATTTATACAAGCAAAAACAGAATTTGCTTTAATTAAAAAGGGTTTCAGTTTATAAAAATCATAATACAAACTGTGAAACTCTTTACATGTATAAATAGAATGCCAAACACTTCCACAATGAACACAAGGGTTCTGTGGTTTATATCTAGCTGTTCTATTTCTAAACTCAGATTTAGAAGGAACAACTTTTATCTCTTTATTCGTCCTGCAAGAATTAGCAAGATGATTAGTGCTACCACAAATTCAACAGGTCTTTCTAGGTGCATTAGGAGGGTTTACATAGTTTCTATTCTTATTAACACCTACCTTGCCATTCCTATTTTTCCTAGACCATTTCCTCTTGTCTTTCATGTGTAAATTCTTCAGCTTTTGCTTAAGCTGTTTCTGAGTCATTAAACCAATATTTACTGAGTTGGTGTGAACTTGTTCACCTTTTTCAGTAATTAAGTTTGATCTAGGTGTTGAGGTAGTACTTTCCTCATGAATAGATTTAACATTATTAGCACTTAGATTAAACTTAATGGTCTTTACTTGAACCTTATTCAATTTGACCCGACTAACAGTTTTTATTGGTTCGGTTTTCTCAGTTTCTTCTCCACTTTTCTTATCAGAATAAGATCTAGTTGAATATCCTAATCCTGATCACCAACAATCTTTTTCTAAGATTTCCTGAGTTGTCTTTCCTGAGTTAGTCCAAAGTTTAATGACTTCTCTTTCTTTAGCTAACTCCTTTTTCTAGATAAGCATGTTTCTCTAACAATTTTTCTTTAACATAAACAACATTATCTCTTTCTTTTTAGAATTTTAGCATGGAAAACAACTCAATTTATAGGTAATAATTCCTTTTCTTAAGCATAGAGTTTTCACTCTTGATCCTATTGTTTTCCAAGGTTTGATCCCTAAAACTAACATGTAGGGTCTTAAGAAATAATCTTAATTCACAGATATCATCTGTATCAAATGCAAGAGTAGATTGAGGTACCTTTAATTCAGCAGTGTTGGTCTCAGCATCAGCATTTTCCATGAGAGCATAATTAATCCCATCATCTGAGTTTGATGAATCATCTCAGTTTCTCTTCTTTGAGATCAAAGCTTGTTTCTTCTCAGCTCAAGGTTTTCTGCAGTCAGCTGCAAAGTGTCCAAGTCCATCACAGTTATAACATCTCTCTTTTGACTTTTCAAGTTTTCCAGATCTAGCTTCCTTCCAATCAGTATCTCTTATGTTGTTCCTCTTATCAGAGTTTGAGGAACTAGAGCCTTTTCTGGAAAATCTTCTCCCTTTCTTAAAGTTTCTGTAGACCATCTTCTTGAAACTTCTAACCAGTAGGGTAGCCATTTGATCCATATCTTCATTGTTGTTATGATCACTATAAGTATCTGATTCAGTATCAGGATTTGAGTCATCATCAGAATTTGATGATCCAGTATCTGACTTAGAAATCATGGCTTTCCCTTTGGAGTAGATTTTCCTCCTAGATTTCTCTTTTGGCTTCTCTTCAACTTTGAGTGCAACTGGTCTAGGTTTTGATCCTTTCCTCTTGCTCCTTTGCTCTATCTCTAGTTCATGAGTTTTTAGAACTCTATAAATCTCATCTAGAGGTGTGATGTCGAGTTGATAGTTATCCCTGATCGATGTGACTTTAAAGTCCCACTTTTTAGGAAGAGCAAGTAGGAACGTCAAGTTTGAATCTTCCAAGTCATATTCTTTATTGACAAGGGATAAGTCATTCAGCAACTTCTGAAATCTGTCCTAGATCTCAGTTAGGGATTCACTGTCCCTTGAGTCAAAGTGCTCATATTCTTGAGTAAGCACCGTCCTCCTATTTTTCTTGATAACAGTTATACGTTAACACTTTACTTCTAAATCATCCCATATCTCTTTTGTTATTTTACATCCAATGACTCTATTGGACATAACACTATCAAGACTGTTGTGTAGGATATGTCGAACCTTAGCATCCTTTATGATTGACAAGATATCTTCAGGAGTGTAGTCCTTCCTGTCTTTGTCCATCATCTTCCCTGGTTCTCCTACAACCGAAATAGCTACCTTTATTGGTTTATGAGGACCATCATTAATACTGCTTAAGTATTCAGGATCCGTGGCTTCCAAACACATGGCCATCTTGACTTTCCTGATTGGATATTCATGCACTTTTAGGATTGGCACCTTGATTGCTTCATACCTACTCATGTTGTTACTCATCCAGATTCTGTGTTTCTTCTTCTTTTAACGCCCCCAAATCCGGGGTCAGAGGATTTGGTCGTCACTATAAACCTCAATCCAAATTAACCTGTTAAATCAAAATACAAATACCAGCGGAAGATATTTAACATCTATGACCCCAAACTAATCCAAGATCTTTTAGGGTTACAGTTCTAGAAACAAGAATTCCAAATTCCACAAATAAATTTTTCACTTTCTTTTAAAACTCTTTTCAATAATTCTCAACTCAAAACTTAACCCACTAGTATAACTTCGAAAAGAAGTGTACTAGGCCCAACTATAAAATACCCAACTATAGTATAATATAATATAATATCAACAACTTTATACAATAAAACTTACACTAGTCCGCAAACCCTGGACCAACCACCTTTCAAAAGCTTCTTCTTTGCTTCCTCGAATTACGCGGCTAAACAACGCAAGTTAATCTTCAATGGAGGTTAAATTTAAAACAGGCAAGTATGAGCGAAAGAAATGCTCGGCAAGATCATTATAGCAAATATAGGGTCATTTTGATATAAAACCGACATCTGCAATAGCGCAAAACATTTTAAAATCAAAATTGCTGAAATAGAAGATTTATTAAAGAATCGGATAATTGTTTCTCACTGTATTCAAAACTCCTTTTGATATTTTCGAGCGAAATGCTTCAGCAATACTTTGACAAGAATAAAACTCGTAAAACAATGTTTACGAAAATATCGTAAACAACAATAACATGAAACAATGATTATGGAGTGATTCATAAACTTTATTCAAAACCAAACTCTTGATAATAATACTCATTTTGTTGTCATATCAAATTAGATATCAATATGAACTTTGATGCTCACAACATCCCATACTGAAGTTAACATCAATCATCTATACTAATACCACCTTTGATATTTAACAACAAAGTAAATATCAGCATAAATCTTGAACTGAATCAAAAATGCATTTCACCATTAATCCAAAATAGAAACAGTTGATAAACCATTTATTCCATAAATATCAAAACAATTTAGAAACACCAGTTTAGATTGGAACCAATTATATTTCATGTTGTTCCTGATGAGCAATCACGAAACAGCACCGGTATCCCGCAGCCATACCGTAAATATAGGTACTACCCGTATCCCGCAGCCATACGGTACCTATAGGGCACCAGAAAAGGCATATATTTTCCTTGAAAGATATTACAGCTGGACCGATATCTCGATCAGCTACGCTGTAACCAGTAACCATTCCAATCTTAAAACCTTTTTATTAAAAAGGGGTCATTATAATCGACACCTTGGTAAATTTTTATTCCCCCATTCACTTGGGTGTGAATACTCGCAACCAAATCATTTTTCTCAAAATCCAAAACATTTATAAATCCAGTAATTTGATAAGTACTTGCATAATCAGAATCATTTAATTCAGCGATATGTAAAATATTTATCTATCCCGAACTGAGAATAGGAAAACCAATACTTGCATAAGAAGATTTAAAATAAATATCACTTGAAAAATAAGTGATGATATGGATACTTGAATTTGGGATTTAGTAGTTAGTCACACTCACAATGACGCATCTATTCTGACATTCGGTCTCAAAACATCGCCGTCCTTCTTTTCAACAATTTACTGATATGCTGCTCCTGCGATTGATAGAAGCCAGTTATCCAATACCATTCCATCTGATTCTTTATCCAACATCTTGTCCTGATCAACTCGAATGATCCGCATCTATAATTAAAAGATATAACCTTAATCGTCTAATTGATAATTACTCGAAACCCTATTATCTACCCATACGATAGCCCACACATAAAGATATAATTAAAAGATATAACTTTAATCGCCAAAACCCTATTGTCTACCCATACGATAGCCCACACATAAAGAAAGCAGTCAAATACAAGCTCTTGACCCACGCACACACGTAATTCACATAGCACATAATCATATAATCCACGTATCACATAATTCATATATCACATGACTCGGTTCGCTAAAAGATTCGACTCGGTACGTTCAAAATTGAAATCGGGTCAAAAATACGACTTTTTGATAAATAAGCGACTCATAACTCACTTGCAAAGCAAGCGACATTTTGAAACAAAAGAGTTTGGGTCTCGAAAGTATTTTTTAATGAAAGCGGAATATTTTTCTTAGTCTAGAGGCGTTCATTTCGTATTAAACGGACGAACGATTTATTTATTATGAATAACATAATAATTAATTTATTATTAATAATAATAATTGATTTTTAAATAACAAAATATAAATTTTAAAAGCTCAAAATTCTTTTTAGGAATTATTTGAATTAATTATAAATAATTATATTTTATTTAACAATTATAAGTAAAATTAATTGATTAAATGAATTGACCAATTAATTAAATCTATAAATAATCAACTAAAATAAATTATAAATAATAAAAAAAATATGGGTTTTTAAAAATAATAACAGAAATAATTCTTGGAATTTAAAACAAGTAACACAATAATTTTTGGAATTATGATTAATAAATAAATGATTTTTGAAATTAAACTAAATGATTTTTAAAATAAAAGAAAATAATTTTTGAAAATAGGAAAAGATATTTTAAATTTTAATAAAAAGAAACCCACAAACAGGTTTTTAGGTTCAGTTTGTCAGAAAGAGGATCGAAGGGCGGGGGTTTGGGGGGAGTGGTGACCGGAGTTCGTGAAGAACTCGACCGGAAACTGGGAATTTGCCCAGAAACCGGCGAGCTTTCACCAGCTCCGGCGACCCAAAACAACGGCCGAAAACATTCTAAAACACGTTGTTTTTGATCCCGAAACGTTCCAAACCAACTCTATAGTCCCGAAAACACAATATTGATCTCTAATTAACAACGGCAACGAATCCCTACCACAATCTCCATTAATTCCGGCGGGACCTTGAATCCTTCCGGCGAAAAGGTGATCTCCATGATTGTTCAACAAAAATTCACGTTTAAATCATCAAAATAAAGTTAAGCATCACAGTATTCTCACCATTTAAGCAAAAGCACTCACCAATCAATCAAGATTTCTGAAAATCAAAATCAATATTCAAAATAACCAAGAACTCGGCCTATATCATTTAGCAATCATACGGTGCAAATAAATGATGGAATCAACTCCTGGAATCATGTTAAAGCTATCTGTACTATCGAAATCAATCAAAAATCCTTACAAATCAAAAATTGAATTTCAAGATTAAGAACACTAAAAATCGATTTTACATAACACTTCACCTCAGATGATGATCTTGGTACGAACAGAAAGCTCTCTTCAAGGGCTTTAATTTGATATCAAGAACGCCAACAACGGATTCCTATAACCCCCAAAATCATTCGATTTATTTTCAAGAAGGAATCACACTCCCAACTCTTGTTCTTGAGTTTTGTTTCTATTTTCTGATTTTTGTTAAATAAATAAATAAATAAAATAAATAAATTTGTCGCAGCTATTTATGTTAAATCTAAAATTATATCCCCACAATAAATTAAGGGTGTTTTTATTCTCATAATTAAAATAATTAAGCCCCAAAATAATATTTACGGGCAATAATTTTAAAAACAGTAAAATATAAAATCTGTATCAAAATTCCCCAAAAATTGCGAATAATGCAAAAATACAAATATAAAGGGTATTTGAAATATAAATAATTCTATAAAAATAAAAATACAAATTTTGTGGACTTTAACGTCCTGGTAGGGTCCCGTTCCGTTTTTTTCGAAAACAAAAGCGATACTTAAATTAACAGAAAACCCCAAAACACATAAAATGCATTCAACACACATAAAACGAGATAAAACGAGTAACGCAAATAAACACGCGTCCAAATTACAGATCGATTCATATAAATGCAACATATAACCAGTATCCCATTGGATCATATAGGATCCGAAAATAGATTACTTAGCCGCTAAGTAACTATAAAACGATGCAATTTAATATCAGATTTGGGTAATCATCAAAATCGAGCTTCTTATAAAATACCCTATGAGAAAATAATATAAAATATCCCGTCTTTCGATAATAAGGGTTTTGTTGTTTTATCAAAATGTTTAGTGTATCGAAAATAGCACGCCAGGACGCGTACGGGTCAAACCGTAATCCGGTTCGAAAAAGTTAAAACACAGAAAATGTCCGGAATTATTAGATTAGGTTAGGAAGGAGTTTTCGGAAGAGTTTCGGGTTGTAAAAACGTAAAAATGGTTAAAGTTGGAGGATTCCCAGCTTTATAAAATAGTTTTGTAATTATTCAGAAAATAATTCATAAGCCCATAAATCAATATAAAATCGTATAACAGTCCAAAAATTACCATAAAAATATCACAATTATCTATATTTTATTCTGAACATATAAAAATTAAAATACTCAAAGAATATCACATATAAACATCCAAAACATCACTCCAATTACCAGATAATTTACCAAAGTTCACATAAAAATCACATAAACAACTCCAAATAATTATAATAATAATATCTGAAAATATGGGATATTACACTTCTCCTTTGTCTAACATGGTTGATTCGTTAATAGATCTTAAACTGTTTGTACGTTAACAGCAAGCCCGGATACCAATTGTTGGGCCCTTAATCAACTGTAGGGGGGGGTGAATACAGTTAATACGACCAACTAGACAAATCTTCAACAGAATCAAACAGTTTTTATATAAATCTTATAAAAACTTGTTACACAAGTACTCTCTCGAAAGGATGAACAAATATCCTTGAGAGCTGCTAGGTTATGTGAAAGATATAACAATGTCGCAATGCATATAGCATGAACCTAAACTATGCTTTTATAAAGCACAACTACCAATGTATAAGGAACCCTATTCTATTAACAAGAGGAAAACCTATACTCTTGCTTCTAAAATAAAGTTCTCCACCGACTTGAAATTCATGTTTTCTTTTCCTTTTCAAAGATCAACTGATGTGACAAATACTGATTTCATCATCCGTTGACATCATCATCCGTCGAATACCAACATCCGTCGATGTCATCATCATCCATTGATGCTTCCACTCATCATCTGTTGATGCTTCTAAGCATCATTCGTTGATGCTTCTGATAGTTTCTATTTAATATCATCAATTGCTCCTAACATCAAACCTTAACCCTCTAGTATAATTGCGAAAATAAGTATACTAGGCTCAAATATAAAAAAACATAACTAATATATAATATAATATAATATAATATAATATAAACAACTTTACACAATAGAACTTACGCTAGTATGCAAACCCTGTACCAACCACCTTCCAAAAGCTTCTTCTTTGCTTTCTCGAATTACGCGGCTAAACGGCGCAATCTAATCCTCACTGGAAGGTTAAATTTAAAAACAGGAAAGTATGAGCGAAATAAATGCTCAGCAAGTTCAGTATAACATATATATATGGTCTTTTGATATAAAAATCAACATTTGAAATAGGGCAGAACAATTAAATCACAATTGCTGATTAAATGTATGCAAAACCCTTTTTATATTTTTGAGCAAAAATTCTTCAGCAATACTTTTAATCTTGACGAGAATAAAACTCGTAAAAAGTGTTAACGGGATATCATAAACAACAACATGAAATAGTGATTATGGACTGAATCATAAACTTTATATCTATTTTACTCAAAACCCCAATCATGATATCAATACTTATTTTGATGTCACATCAAATAAGATATGAATACTAACTTAGATGCTCACAACATACCAGTACTAAAGTATTGAAGTCAACATCAATCATATATATCGATACCACTTTTGATATTAACAATAAATTAAGTATCAACATCAATCAAAAACTGAATCTCACATTTTATCCAAAGCAAAAACACTTGATAAATCATTTATTATATGATTATAAAAAATAATATAATAATTTAGATTGGAATCCTCGAACGACGGTGTGTTGCCGTCGGTGATCAGCCACAGAGCAACACCGGTATGCCGAAGCATATCCAACTAAACAAAGGGGTACCCAAGGCACGTATTGGCCTAGCGAGGTGTGGTACCCCAAAATCCGGGGTCAGGGATCTAGGAGGCCACGCCAACTTGAATACTACATAACACTTATCTCGTATCACAATATATAAATACTCACACCTTTATGACCCCACAATTATCACACACACACACACTTATAGGTTATTATCTTGGAAATGAACTATTCATTACTAGAGTATATTAATCCACAAGTGATAATTATTACAATTCCAAAAGTAAGGTTAGTTCGTCAGCCAAATATTCATTTCTTATTTATTATCTTACATAAGTCATACTTGTAAATAAGCCGGATTAAAAATAACTGAAAACCAATCCAGCCTATCCGACCTACCTGAGGTACAACACCAAACATCCTACGGAACAGTTGGCCATTTCCTACCCGTTTCCTGGCTATGAGTTTCATGATAGGCATCTTGATTCATTATTATGTTGTGTCAATTTAAGAAAACAAGTGTGAGCTATAATGCCCAGCATAATAATGTACAATATGAAATGATTGTATGATAACTCAAGTATAATTCCATATACGATAAATATATTTATTTAAAATAGTTTTCCTCGGTGATTCACACCTTCTTTCGAAAACATTTCTTTGATTGACATAGTAGTCTGCGAATACCTTAATGGTAAACCCAGCACCTAGTCTTGGGTTACGGTATTGCATCACAATTCAAATTGGAAGAATTTAGGACATTCACTGGAGCCACCGCATACGATGAACAGTCGTACTAAGGAAATAGTAACCTTTTCTACTAGTAGAAGGATGATTCATTTTTGTTATCGGTTATCACCCTGGCCGTATTCGGGCCTTTTCTGTGTCCATCCCCCTCAGGTATACACTTCGTGACTATCCCTCTCAAGACACGGTTTTGCGTCCATCCCTCTCAGGTACGCATATTCCACATGTTCATCAGTATATAAGATACCGTCTCATGTGGTAGTAAATTGGTAGTCTCCCCAGTCCACGAAGTACTGGAGTCTACCCCTCCTTGTCCTTGTAAGAACCCCATCATATATCTGGAACTTATATTGTTCCCCAAGCATATTGTTTGTTGATAGGTACACTTTGATTTGTATGTATATATATGTACTTCCGAGAATTTTCAGAGGAAGTACTAAGAATGTGAGTTGACCGTTTTCAACATTTAATTAAATAAGGGGGAGTTTTTTTGGAACTGAATTCAAAATATTTAAAATAAGTCGAGATAATATTCTCCGACTATCTGAAATTATTCGAATAATTTTCTGAAAACCAGAAAGTATTTTAAATCAGGTTTTATGATTTTTAAATCATATATAAATCATTTATAAATTTTTAATAATTAAATAATAATTATTAAATAATTAAACCTCGAATAATTATATATTTTAAGAAAATATTTGAAATAATATTCCTCAACTAGTTTATGTTAAAATAGTTGGAATAATCCTTAAATAATTAATCGAGTTTGAAATAAATAATCATTTGAGAATAGTTCTCCTATATTAAATAAAACAAATGAAATAATATTTATTATTCGATTAATTAAACAGAGTTGAGGGAATACGATCTTTGGAATTATTTTAATAAAGTTTGAGGTATTTAATGCTTCACAAGTGGACATCGAGTCCCTTGGAATAAAATAACTACGGAATTTAATCGTGCAAAATATCACCAGAATGATTCCCGGGTTTTCATTATAAAACTCCGACCGACTCTCGGTCTTATAATTATACATCACGCTCATGGCGGCGATAAACATTCTACGACATATACATATCGTACAACATCGCTACATTATGCGAAAACTCAATTAGTTAGGATCATAGCAAGCATGACATTTATGCAAATGATAATAAAACAATCCTTTCACAACACAACAGTATATGGAGTTGGGTTCGTAAACTTGCCTGGCTATTTCGAGGTGGAGGATGCTCTAGGGTCCGCTCGGAAATCTATAACCATAAACATAAATCGTTTCGTTAGTTCCCGTCCTAATTTACGGTCACTCGTACTCATATGCTACTTATTATTCATCTTCTCAACTTATATTACACTTATTATTTATTTAAGTACTTATCACGGTCGCTTCTTTTTCGAAGTATCTTATGTCTGCTTTCATTTTCAATGGCGGCTCCGCTTATGAATTCTAACGGTTTTCTTATCGCACGATCTTGGTTCCGATATTTTTATAAAACTGAAAAATTATTATTTTCACTTGAAATTTTTATAGAAGTTAAGGAAATCTATTTAATACTCTCTGTAAAAAGTTCATAATTTATGAATATTTTTAAGTCGATCATTCCTATTTCCAAAGTTCGTAATTTGTAGCAGTTTTTGTCGCATAAATCACTTTTAGTAAAATGGTCATAACTTTTGATCCGTAAATCAGAATCAAGCGATTCAAGCACCTAAACGATGCTTATAACATGTTCTATCATAATCAAGTTTTAATTTTCAAGAAACTACAGTATTTATTCCTGACTTTCTGCAAAAACTTAATGTTGTGTTTTGTTCATTTTAGCGAGATTACGATTGCGATCCGAGTTTCGTTTACGCCTTAAATCTCTATACTACCACCAACAATAATCAAATAATCATCACCACACTAACTCCTCTCAAGAATATCATGTTCTTGAGGCAACAATCATCAACCTTAAATCTAATTAACTAAACATCAAGATTACAACAAATCAACCACCAAAACTAAGTTTACATCTATGTTCCAAACGATTCTTGAACTTAAACTTTAAATAAAGATGGGTCAAATATTTATACCTTTCTTGAAATCTTGATATGTGTTCTTGATGATGGTGAAGTCTTGGGAGTGCTTGGTAGGGTTCTTGGAACCTAAATCAACCATTAAAATCAAGAAACCAAAGAAAAGTTACTATTCATACTATTCATTATCCTCTTTCTTGAAAAAAAATTCACCCATCAACCCTTGATAAAATGAGCTTAAAAATTTATCTTACCTTATTTTAGGATGTATGAAGCTTAGTAATTAATGAAGGATTTTTTCCATGACTAGAAGAGAGGTTTTTAAATTTATTTTCCTTCCCCTTTTTGAAGAAGCCGAATGAAGAAGAAGAAAATGGGGATAGGAAATTTGTGATGTTTTTCTTGAATGATTCTTGCATAAGATTTGAATTTGATTTGTATATCTTCTAGTATATATCCTAGAACTAGAGTATGTTGGCATATCTTTGAACAAATCTTGCTAGCTTCCTAGGTTACAAGCTAATCTACTTGGTTTTAGGTTTTAGCTTCACTATTTCTAGCTTTAGGTTATCATTCCTATATAGCTAGGTTACTATTTGATGATTTAACCATGGTTAGTTTCTTACCATGGTTAATTAGTTTAGTTAGTTTGGTTCGATACATTTATTTATTCGTTCACGCGTTTGCTCGGTCGCTTAATCGTTTTCGTGATGATTTCTCGTAAACAGTTCGCGGTGTAAATCCTTTTGTATACATTCTTTATATTTTATAGTATAGTTCTTGGATATAAATACGGATTTTAATTTTGTAATTATATTATGATTCTCGTAATCCTTGACGGTTTGTAAATACGCTTATTTTTTCCAAGTTCATTTTTTTCGAAAACTAATAGCGTTTACATACATTCATTTGGTACGTATAATCATGTTATCAACTCCAAAACTCAATTTCTCATGCACAACATAGTGTGCGCTAAAACAAATTCCCCGCCTGTCAGATTACTATTCATTAAGCATTTTTACAAAGTCTCAAAAATTGGAGTTACTACAGTCTTCCCCTCTAACAAAGATTCCGTCCCAGAATTAATTAAAAAATAGGTGGGGATATCTATTCTTTATTGCGTCTTCTAGTTCATAAGTTGACTTTTCAACATTTTGATTTCTCCACAAGAGTTTAACCAGCTTCACAGTCTTGTTCCTCAGCACTTGTTATTTTTGGTTCATTACTCTTACCGGTTACTCAATGTAGGTCAGGTCTGGTTGTAGATCTACCTGTTCATATTCTATCACATGTCGCGCATCGGCATGGTATCTCCTTAGCATTGACACGTGGAACACGTTGTGCACTTGTTGTAGATTAGGAGGCAAGGAGAGCTCGTAAGCTAGAGGTCCTATTCTCCTCAAAATTTTAAAGGGCCCTATGAATCTGGGACTCAGCTTCCCTTTCTTTCCAAACCTCATTACTCCTTTCCATGGAGATACCTTTAACAATACTGAATCTCCTACTTCATATTCTCTATCTATTCTAGTCTGGTCGGCGTACTTCTTTTGTCTGTCTTGAGCTGCTACCAGTCTCTTCATAATGAGTCCCACCATCTCCCTAGTTTGTTGTACTAACTCAGGTCCTATTATCTTATGTTCTCCAACCTCATCCCAATATAGGGGAGAGCGGCATCTTCTTCAGTAAAGCGCTTCATACGGAGGCATCCCTATACTAGCGTGATAGCTATTGTTGTAGGAAAATTCGATCAGGGGTACGTAAGTGGTCATTCCAATTCCCTTTAAAGTCGATGGCACATACTCCCAGCATATCTTTTAGGGTCTAAATAGTCCTTTCGCTTTTCCCATCAGTTTGGGGGTGGCAAGCGGTACTCATATTTAGTCTGGTGCCTACACACTCCTGGAAGCTTCTCCAAAATCGGGAATTAAACCTTGGATTTCTATTTGATACTATGGCAACAGGAACACCGTGTCTCACTACAATTTCCTTCAAGTAAATATCTACCAGCTTGTCTACGGTGTACCTTTCGTTGATCGGCAGGAAATGCGCGGACTTGGTCAGTCTATCTATGATGACCCATTTGGCATCGTGATTGGTTTTTGTTCTTGGTAGGCCAGTCACAAAATCCATGGCTATATGCTCTCAATTCCATTCTGGAATCTCCAGGGGCCGTAATAGTCCACTCGGTCGCTGATGTTCAGCCTTCACTCTCTGGCATATCAAGCATTTGCTGACCCACTCTACTACTTCTCTTTTCATATTAGGCCACCAATAATATTCTTTAAGGTCACGGTACATTTTTGTACTTCCTAGATGGATCGAATATCTGGAGCTGTGCCCTTCGTGCAACATCTCATCCTTTACTTCTTGCATATTTGGAATCCAAATTCGGGATGCATACCTCATGATCCTTTTCTCGTCCTTCTCGCATCTGACTTCCTCACCGGTCAATGTTTCTCTTTCTTCATTCATCTTCTTTTCCTGACACACTAGTATCTGTTCAGTCAGTTCCGGCACTAGCTTAATCTCAAATAATCTTTATGTTCCTTTGCTGATTATTCTCACGTCAGTTTCTATCTTTTCAAAATCCTTAACTAACTCCTCAGATGTCATCATCATTTTGAGTCTCTCTTTTCTACTGAGGGCGTCAGCCACCACATTGGCTTTACCCGGGTGATACAAAATTTCATAGTCGTAGTCCTTAATCAATTCCTAACCACCTCCTATGTCTCATGTTCAGTTCTTTCTGAGTAAAAATATACTTGAGGCTCTTATGGTCTGTGTAAATCTCACATTTCTCACCATACAAGTAGTGCCTCCAAATTTTGAGGGCAAACACTATGGCTGCTAACTCTAGATCGAGGGTTGGGTACCTGATCTCATATTCCTTCAACTACCGAGAGGCATACACAATAACTTTTCTGTGCTGCATAAGCACACATCCTAGTCCCTTGTGTGAGGCATCGCTGTATATCACAAACTCTCCCTTTTCATCGGGAAGTGTGAGCACTAGAGCTTACACCAGCCTCCTTTTTAGTTCCTGAAAGCTTTCCTCACATTTCTTTGTCCATACAAACTTTTCCCTTTTCCGGGTAAGTCTAGTCAATGGGTCGGCTATCTTGGCAAAGTCTTGCACGAATCTCCGGTAATATCCTTCTAATCCCACAAAAATCCTAACCTCGGTTGGGGTAGTCGGTCTTTTCCAATTGGAGATCACCTCTATCTTGACGGGGTTGACTAAAACTCCTTTGCTACTCACCACATGTCCTAAGAACTGAACTGCCTTTAACCAAAATTCGCATTTTGAGAACTTGGTATATAATCTCTCATTGCTCTATCTTTGAGTAGATCAGAATATCATCTATAAAAACTATCACACATATATCTAGGTACCTTTTGAACACTCTATTCATCAAATCCATATAGGTTGCGGGTGCATTGGTTAGCCCAAACGACATGACTAAGAACTCATAATGTCCATACCTAGTGCGAAAGGCAGTCTTGGGTATATTCTATGGTTTGATTTTTAAATGGTGATATCCTGTCCTCAAATCTATTTTGGTGAAATGTACAGCACCCTTGAGTTGGTCGAATAGGTCATCAATCCTAGGGAGAGGGTACCTATTCTTGATAGTCAGCTTATTTAACTCCCGGTAGTCTATGCATAACTTCATACTTCCATCCTTTTTCTTTACGAACAGTACTGGCGCTCCCCACAGTGACACACTAGGTCTTATCATCCTGTTATCCAATAACTCTTGCAGTTGAAAAGCTAGTTCTTTCATCTCAACTGGGGATAGCCTATAAGGGTCCTTGGACACTGGTGTCGTCCTTGGTGCTAGTTATATAGCAAATTTTATTTCTCTGTCGGGTGGCAATCCTGGTAAGTTCTCTGGAAACACATCCTCGTTCACTACGGGTATGTCTTGTATGTTGGGAACTTCCTTCTTGGTATCCAGCACATAAGCCAAGTAGGCCTCGTTATCTTTCTTTAATAATCTCTTCACCTGAAGCATGGTCAGAAATTTATGGGTTTATCGTTGACCTTTGAACACTATTTCCTCTCTATTTCGCACTCTTATCTTTACTCTCTTTCACTCACAATCTATTTGCGCTCCATTACTGGATAACCAATCCATTCCTAAGATTATATCAAATTCTCCTAACGCAAATGGGATTAAGTCAACCTCAAAGACTTTCCCTCATAATTTCAATTTGCATTTAGGGTGTACTTGATTTACAGGAATTATCTCTTGGTTTGCTATTTCCACTTGTAATATTTCACGTAAGGGTATCGCTTTAAGTTTTAATTTCCTAGCAAACTCTTAAGATATAAAAGACTTGGTTGCTCCTGAATCAAATAGGACATTTGCATGTTCGGAATTTAACAGAAGGGTACCTGCTATCACGACAGTGTTCCAGACAGCGTCCTGAACAGTCTTGTTAAAAGTCCTAGCAGCAGGGGGCTGGTTGGATGCAGCTCTGCTCATCCCTAAAGCTGGGGGCTTTAATGTCGGGCAATCCTTCCTCATGTGCCCTACCTTCCCACATTGGAAACACGTCACATTGGGTTGGGTGCAGTTGTTGGCAAGGTGCCCGGGTTGGTCGCACATGTACCATTTCAGAGGGCTCTCGCCTGGTTGCACACTCCAAGGTGTCTTCTTCTACATGTTTGACACTCTGGTATTGGGGCACGAGGTTGGCTATGAAATGTTGCCCTAGATTGTCCACCGCCCTGGCCAACACTCTCACTTGGGGTCTTTCTAAATCCGTGGCCTCTCGTAGATTGGGACACCACTCCCCTAACGAACTTTCTTGGAAGGATCATGTTCCCGGTTCCTCCTCCTTCTCCTCCTTGACTCCCTATCTACCTTTTCCTATTTTCCTTCTCCTTCAAACTTTACTTACTACCAGCTTCAACAATTGAGGCTTTCTACAATAAGGTAGCGTAATATGTCAGCTCTAGCACTGCCACTCGGTTCTGGATCCACTATTTCAGACCAAGCTGAAATCTTCGCGCCTTCATATCCTCGGTATTCACAAACTTAGGCAAAAATCATGATAACTCAGTAAACTTGGCCTCATACTCTGCCACAGTCATCCTATCTTGTTTCAACTCCAGAAACTTAATCTCCATCTGAGTTTCCATAAACCTAGGGAAATAGTTGTTTAAGAACAATCGGGTAAATCTATCCCATGGAATCACAGCATTAGTCTCGAGGTTTCGTTGGGACTCCCACCAGTAGTTAGCTTCCCCTTTCAGCATGTAAGAAGCGAAAATGGTCTTGTGTCGTGCTTCTACACCTAGTATCTCGAAGGACTTTTCTATTTCCTTGAGCCAGGACCGTGCTTCAACGGGGTCGGCAGATCCTAGAAACTTTGAGGGTTTGAGGGATTTGAATGCCCTGAAGGCAGTGGGCGCAGTCTGTTGGGTAATATGCGGCTGTGGTGGAATGGGTTGTTGGTTCAGATTTTCCCTTAAAAGTTCCATAAACTCATTCATGGGGTTCCCTCCCTGATAGGTATCCTCAGCCTCTTCTTCTACATACTATTTCTCATCATACTCATTATAGTCTAGGCCTCCTTCACTTTCCTCATTCACTATGTGGTCAGGTCCATTCGGTTGTTGATTAACAGATTCTGCGGGTCGTGCCCTAGGTCCTCTCCTACGGGGTGGCATCGCTCTGATAATGAAATATGTCAATACAATTATGTTATGGATAAAAAACTAGAGTGTATTAATTGTTGTATTTATTACTAAGGTTCGGGAGCTCAAGGCCTTTAATGGCTGCTCTCGTGTTTCGTAGCTTAACTCTGCCTTTACGAGATGCCTACGTATCTCTCTAAATTAGAGAATCAAGCCAAAAATGTAGTTTTGAGTGATGGGGTGAGTCCCTTTATATAGATGTTGAGAGTCCTTGAATTGGACTAGGGTTAGGAGACTTGTTGATCAAGTTCTCAGACTTTGGATAGACTTTGAAGTCCTAGAATAGAGGAATCAGATTCCTATTTGGTGTAGATGCCCTTGAAGCTATCTTTTAGAGAATTACATCATCGCTAGGACTCATTTAATGAGATGGTAATCCCCCTATTTATTACTTACAAAATTAATAAATAATTAGGGCTTTGGGCCTCATTAATTGGGCTTCTTTATTAGACCTTATCAGGTCTAATCAATTCAACATTAGTTATACTTCTAGGCTAATTTTAGGCCCATATCATTTTCCACCCAACTTCTGGGAAACCGTAAAAGATTTCGCAGAAGTTAAGTTCATTTGTTCCCTTACAGGGTATCGTTTTTGCATAAAGTATGGAGCGACCTACACACTTACAACGATTTGCCTTGCACACGGCTTCAGGGTTGTTTTAGAACCTCCCTATTATTTTCCATACCTTATTCCTTCTTTTTAGGGATTTTCTAGTATTTTTCAGGTATTTTCCCTTAATTTCTAGGATTTTTTTCCTAATTTTCAAGAATATTATGATACTCACAGGTATTGTTTCTTTAATATTTCAAGAATATTTTATCAAAAATAATTTTTGAAAAATATTTTCTAATTTTCCCTAATTTTCCGGGATTTTTTTCCTTATTTTTCCCTATTTTTGGGATTTTTTTTTAGCAATTTTCCTGATTTTTGGCCCATTTTCCAGATTAATTAAATAATCAGAAAATGGGCTCTCATGGTGACATGCATCCTTGGCGTGGGTCACCCCCTCATAGGAGACATGTTTCCAACAACGCCCAGGAATGTTGTCTCCTAGGCGCTGTTGGTTCCCTCCCTACTTCCCAGGCGTGGGTCACCCCCGCCTAGGAGACAACCTGCCTACCACGCCTAGGAATTTTATCTCCTAGGCGTGGTTGTGTATCTTCCTTCCATAATTCCTAGGCGTGGGTTACCCCCGCCTAGGAAGAAATCATTGTACCATGCCTAGGAACTATGTCTCCTAGGCATGGTTGACTTTCATGTGTCAGTACATCCTAGGTGTGGGTTACCCCGCCTAGGAAACAATTATTGTACCACGCCTAGGAATTATGTCTCCTAAGCATGGTTGGCTTTCATGCCTCAATACTTCCTAGGCGTCGGTTACCCCCGTCTAGGAGACGACTATTGTAACACGCCTAGGAATTATGTCTCCTAGGCGTGGTTGGCTTTCATGCCTTATTAAATCCTAGGCGTGGGTAACACCCGCCTAGGAGACATGGTTTTAACCACGCCTAGGAATGGTGCCCCCTAGACGTGGTTTAACCCTTAACTCTATGATTCTATATATCCTAGGCGTGGGTAACCCCCGCCTAGGAGACATGGTTTTAACCACGCCTAGGAATGATGTCTCCTAGACGTGGTTTGGCCTTCAATATTTCATTTTTGTGATTTTTTCTCAGAATTCAGGTTTTTTGGCCAAGAACATTCTAGATCCTTCCCAAATTTGGAAGGGTCCCTTAATATTCAATTTTATGGGCTTCCCACCCTTATAAAGCCCATTTTCTTTGGCCCAACAATCGGTTGAGTTACCTCTACTCGACTATAAAAGGAGTGGAGTTGTGAGTTCATTTTTCACACTCTACTCAAATTTCTCAAAAAATTCTCTCTTCTTACAATATTTTCTCTTCCTCTTTGCCACCGCAAGGCGATTTCCGGACTTTCCTACCGCCGTATTTCTCGCCATTTTCTGGGTTTTTCTTAAAGATTCTGTTTAAATCTTCATCTCCTTCCTTCATCTTCAAGAGCTTTCTGGGTTTTGAGCTTTAATCATCCATGGCGGATTCCGACTCTTCCCACTCTCAGATTCCCCAAGCTGCTCCCTGTCCTTCTAGGGGCAGCTGAGGTAAAAAATCTCCCGTCCATTCTTCAGTTATTTCTCTTAGGGATCTTTTAACCGAATTTGGGCAAGCATTCCCTAATATGTTACACTTAGATGCATATAATTATCCTTCTAGACTTGATTCTGATAAGGTAGGGACTGTAGCCCGTTTATTTGGCATTTTGCACCCTTATAGGGTCGTGGCTCCATGCCCAAATGATAGGGCCTGCTACCCAAAGCCTGGGGCCATTCGGGTTTATAAGGAAACCTTTTATGCTGGTTTCTGTCTTCCTCCACACCCCTTCATTTTTCGCCTTTTGGCTGAAGCCCGAGTCTTTCCAACCCAACTCACGCCCAACTCTTGGCGTTTTATTCATTGTTACATGGCCCAATCGTGTACACACGGTTTTGAGCCTAACGTTTGTGTTTTTCGTTATTTGTTTAAATTTGTAAATGCTCCTGAGGACCAAGAATGGGTCAAAATAGTTCATAGATCCTTGGCCCGTTCTTGTTTTGTTTATGGTACCAATCCCGACTCGTATCCAACTTGGAATAGCGAGTGGTTTTATGTATATCTAGATGTCGAGGAGAGTTGGGACCATTTTTTCCGGCCCAATTTCTCAAAAAGTATAGACGGCTCTTTAAGAGATTTAAAACTGGGAGTAGATGAAGATACATCCATCAGGGCCATTACTGCTGATAATTTATATCATTGTTCTCTCATTCTATCAGAGGACAACTTGCAAAGTTTAGGTCTTAGCGACCTGGGTCCCGAGTGTACTTCTTTCCCCTTTTTATTTCATTTTTCACTTCAATATTTTCGTTATTTTTATAATGTTTGCATATTTCCCTGCAGCTAAGGCAGCTCTGGACTCTATCTTTAAGTAGAGGGAGGCCCGTGCTGCTAAGGGCTCCACTGTCGAGACTCACCGTGACAAGCGGGTAAGGATTAGAGACGGTCCTTCAGTCATGGTTAAGGAGTCTGTCATTACCTTCATATCTGAGAGGCCCCTTAGCCTTGATGAGGATACTTCTCCTTTCACTGTGACTTGGGGCCTTCAGAAGAGGGACACGGTAGTGGGGAGCTCCGAGGCTGCTGCTGTTTGGTCCGAGAGCGTGGTTATGCCTCGTGATAGGGCCGAGATAGTAGAGTCTTCTGATGACCTACAGATTGAGCGTCTGGGTGCTCAGGCCATAGCTTCAATAAGCTTCTTCCTTAACTCATTCTTTAACTGTGTTTACGATCTTTTCTCCGTTCTTTACATAACTTATTGTGTTTGAACATGTTTATGTAGATGAAAACCTATCTCCAGGCCGCCCTTCACTACCTGAAGGATGTGAGGACTAGCCTGACCATTGCTGAAAGGGATAGGGACAGGTACCTTAAGGCCTTAGAGGCTAACTTCACTCGCTTCCGTGAGGTGGAGAAGGAGTTGGCTGAGGAAAATGAGAAGGTTCGTAAGCTGGAGCTAGATGCTTAGAGGGCTCGAGCTGAGGTGATAGCTGAGTACAAGGCATCTTAGGACTTCCAGGATGTCCTGAATGCTGAGTATGATGCTAACTTTCCTGAGATCTTTTTTAGCTGCTGGGAGCAGATAGTGGAGGAGATTAGGAAGATCCCGGAGGTGACTCTTGCAGCCTACCCAGTCCCTGCTTTTCCTGGGCCAGGACCCCTTCTTGAGGATATTCCTCTATCCCCCACTCTGATTACTTCTGTTGAGGCCACAACTTCTCCTTCTCGGGATGCCAACCCTATGAGGGAGGAGCCTGTTCCCCCCTCTACTGCTACTGATGGGGGAAACGATGATGATGATTTGTTTAAGGATTTAGATTAGTTTCCTTTTCTTATTGGCCCATCGTGGCTTTTTATGTATTAACTTATTTGTATTTGGAACTTATTACCCTTCGGGGTTTATTTATGCTATTTCCTTTTTCATAACCTTCCCTATAAGTTTTTCAGCACTTTTTAAGTGTTGTACTTTTAAGGAGGATGATTAATAAGTTGAACTACTCAGTTCTAAGAGTAGTGCAACGAGCACTTTTTATAATAAAAGAATTCTTGAAGCCTTCTTCCTTTTGTGATCAAAATCATGATCACATAAAATATTATCACAACATGGATATCCAAAGATTGAAATCATTCCAACTCAGTAATATATAGTCTGGTTTTCCAAAACCTTATATAGCATAGGTTCAACCCTTAACAGTCACGAACTAAAATGCAAATCCTACTAAAATCTAAAATCCTGCGCAAGCAAAGCTTCCAGGTGCTTTTGAACCTTATTACCACTATAGTAAGTATAATCTATAGGTAGTAAACTTTCAAGTTTTGAGCATGCCAAGTACGGGGTATTTCTTCTCCATCCATGGTTTCCAGCTTGTAAGATCCCCTTCCCTGAACGCTCTTAATCTTGTATGGCCCTTGCCAATTTGGAGAGAGCTTTCCTTTCTTCCCTACACCAGAGGCTTCTACCTTCCTTAGGACCAAATTTCCTTGCTTGAAAAATCTCTATTTTACCCTCAGGTTATAATAAAATGAGGCTTTCTTCTGACATTCCACTATCTTTACGTGCGCCGCATCCCGTACTTCATCTATTAAATCCAGGGCTAATCTTTTCCCTTCCTCATTTTCCTCAGCATTAAAAGCTTGGATTCGGGGAGATGAGTGCAATATTTCTACACGAGCAACTGCTTCTGCCCCATAAGCTAACATGAAGGGAGTAGCCCCGGTAGTGACTCTACAAGTAGTTCCGTAAGCCCAAAGTATTGGGATAGAAAACTAGGGTGTATTAATTACTATATTTATTACTAAGGTTCGGGAGCTCAAGGCCTTTAATGGCTGCTATCGTGTTTCGTAGCTTAACTCTGCCTTTACGAGATGCCTACGTATCTATGGGAATTAGAGAATCAAGCCAAAATATAGTTCTGAGTGATAGGGTGAGTCCCTTTATATAGATATTGAGAGTCCTTGAATTGGACTAGGAATAAGAGACTTGTTGATCAAGTTCTTAGACTTTGGATAGACTTTGAAATCCTAGAATAGAGGAATCAGATTCCTAGTTGGTGTAGGTGCCTTGAAGCTATCTTTTATAGAATTACATCATCGTTAGGACTCATTTAATGAGCTGTTAATCCCCCTATTTATTAATTACGAAATTAATAAATAATCAGGGCTTTGGGCCTCATTAATTGGGCTTCGTTATTGGACCGTATCAGGTCTAATCAATTCAACATTAATTATACTTCTAGGCTAATTTTAGGCCCATATCAAGTTTCAAAAATTTTTACATTTGGAGCAATTAATTTTTTTATTCGTAGGTAAGCATGTAATGTACTATCTAGCATGTTTTTAATAAGTGCAAAAATATAGAAATCCATTTCTTAATAACTGCTAGATATTTACCATAGGGTCTCCCAGATTATATCTTGGGGATAAAATAACTATCTGAGTTCATACATGACCTGAATATAATACATCACCACTTGTCCTGAATACTGAAATACAAATACATAAGTCGGCTACCCTGAAGGGCTAGGAATGCTATCTACCACTAGCTATCCTAACAAAATTGGTGACAAGTCACCCAGCCCTTTACAAGGTCCATAAATAGTCGCTGTCCTCTCGGTCACTGTCACTGCGTGTGAGGTCTCGAACCCTCCTCGTCGCTCCTGCCAATATTAGCTCTGCAGGAACTACTGAAATATATCCTCCCATTGCTGTCATCCTTATCTGTACCCTGGTACGGAGCTCAATCCCATCAATCTTCCTGCGAGCTATGGCTGGGAAAGCAGCTCTAAAGTCCCCTGGGTATCCTAGCCTAATGGCTCTCTCGGCGGTAAACCCTTGTCATAGCTCCACAATGCGGGGAGAGGCCGCGGTGATCTCAGTGTTAAGTTAAGCCACTATCCAGTCATGCACTGCTACATGTATGCTCGCTGGGGGTGGTAGAGGTGAATCTGGGTCACTAGAGGATATGTCATGAACCTCATAGGTCTATGCATCCATCTCGTCATCCTCGTCCTCATCAGTGTAGGGCAAAGGGCTCAGTATCCTTGATTGAGGTGTAGGAGGGTGAACGGTCGGGAGTGGGTACATATATATGTTTGTCCAGTCTACGCCATCGCCCTGAGGCATCTCAACATTATCAGTTATGGGGGCACGGAAAACAGTCCCCTCCTCTGGGGGATCCTTAGTAGGGTCATCATCTGAATCATCAATGGGTGGACCTCCGGCTCGGGAGTGATAAGTGATTTTATATCCACTTGGAATGCTTTATTACAAGCTTAAATTGGCGTTTTGGACTCAAGTTGTTGGTATTTTGATGTTTTTTTATGTTATTGCATTTCAGGTATCAGTTAAATGAAGAAAGGAGCTTTTAAAGGAAATATGATAAAAAGTGATCAGATTTGGAATCCAAGGCCATTTTCAAGTTGTAGAGAATCTCGTTAGTTTCGCGTGTGCAGTTGAATCGCCTAATTCTGACGAGTAGAACTCAAGTTATGGCTAAAACAAGATTCATCAGAATTTTTTCCAGAAGCTGTCTGAGCTGAGCGGCCGCCCAGAGAGCTGAGCGCCCGCTCAAGGCGCGGCTGGTCGCTGATTTCGCTGAAAAAGCCTTTTTTGAGTGGAATTTGACGATTTTAAGGGTCCAGGTCCACTAGGGGCGTATATATACTTAAAAAAGGGTTTTCATCATCCGAAAAGATTGGGATACCATGGAGAAGACCAAGAAGCACAGAACAACTCTGAAAAAGAAGATCTTGTTTTCAACTTGTGATTCTTTGAATTAGTTGTAACTTTGGATGCTCGTTTTCTTTCTTGTTGAACCTAGATCTCGTTTATTCGTACTTTAATTATTATTCAGTTTATTAAGACCTTGTTTTATACCATGCTTTCATTGGAACCCATGGTGATGGTAAGTTCAATCATGGGCTAATCGTTATCATGGGATTCTAGCGGATTTACTTATGGATTTTAATAGTTAATTGTTTTGATATCTTGGTGTGTGGTGATTGATATCCTAGTATTGGTTGTGCTTATTCGTCTTATATGCGTAGCTAACATATAAGATAGCGTGTTAATCTCTATTGAAGTGACAGTGAATATAGAGGTTTAGAACTTGCCATGCTAGAATAGGTTCATGTATTGTATGCATGATTCGTAGGTAACTCTAACCGTTTTACTTGCCCTATGTAATCAAGATAGATAACTTGTGCTTCAACCGTTATGTTGTCAAATTCTATAGACATATAGGGTCTCAATATAATTGGTGCCTATTCAACTTCTATCTCTTTTGTGGATGTCTGGTAGAATGGTACTCGTGCAACGAAAGTTGGCGTTTATCAGTTTCGTGTTATCTGATTAGTGTCATCACCATCACATGCTAAGGTTAATAACAATGACTTTGAATGAAGTATTTAATGAAGTTAGGATCCCATGTTTGTCATATATAGTAATTCAACCTCAATTCTCTTAGTTAATGTTAATTAGTATAATCTCTTAGTTTAATAAAAACCCAATTTTTTATTTGTCTTAGCATTAAGCAATAACCATACATTGTTGCATAGGTGCATAAATTGAACTTAACCTAAACCAGTCTCTGTGGGAACGAATCTGATTTATATCTTATACTACTTGCGAACGCATATACTTACGTGAATATTAGCGCGTGTTTTTCGCCCTAACAAGTTTTTGGCGCCGCTGCCGGGGACTTGGTGTTAATTTTTAATTTATATGCTTGTCATCAGTGGTGGTTAAAGTTCACTGACTCAGATTCTTTTACTTTCACGGTTTATTTGTTTGTGTTTCAGGTACTCATTACAATGGGAGATCCATCAGCACGAACGAGAGCCTTGATGGATTTTTCTCAACCCAAGATCAATGACATTCAATCTAGCATTATCAGGCCAGCTATCACAGCTAATACCTTTGAGATCAAGCCTGGCATAATTAAATGGGTACAGACTTTAGTCCAGTTTGGGGGTTCTCCAACGTAAGATCCCCATACACACATTAGGGATTTATAGAGATCTGCGACACCTTCAGGTTCAATGGTGTTTCTGAAGATGCTGTGAAGCTGAGACTGTTCCCATTCTCTCTGAGGGACAAGGCTAAGAGCTGGTTATACTCTCTATGAGCTAGTTCGATTACTACTTGGGAAGATCTTGCTCAGAAGTTTCTTACTAAATTCTTCCCTATGGCGAAGACAGCTGCAATCAGGAATGCTTTTACTCAATTTGCGCAGCAATGAGGAGAATCTTTATATGAAGCCTGAGAGCGCTACAAGGGGATGCTTAGGAAGTGTCCTCATCATGGAATGCCTGGTTGGATGATCATCAATTGTTTTTACAATGGGTTGGGAGCACAGTCCAGACCTATGCTCAATGCAGCAGCAGGTGGAACATTATGGGAAAAGAGCTATGAGGAAGCTTATGATCTAATTGAACTGATGGTTGCTAATGAATATCAGTATCCAGCCCAGAGATTGCCACAGAGCAAGGTAGCAGGAGTTCTTGAGGTGGATACAGCTATGGCTATCACTGCTCAACTAAAGGCGTTGTCTATGAAAATCGATTCTCTGGCTAACTGTGGTGTTAAGCAAATAATTAGTGTTTGTGAGATGTGTGCAGGTCCGCATGTGACAGAGTAATGTGCTATATCTAGTGAATCAGCTTAGTTTGTGAGCAACTTTCAGAGATTGTAGCAACCAGTTCCAGACACTTATCATCCTGACAACTGGAATCATCCTAACTTCAGCTGGAGCAACAATCAGAATGTGATGCAACAGCCGTTCCAGCAGTTTGGAAATAAGCTATTCAACCCTCCTGGTTTTCAGCAACAAATTGCACCAAAACAACAACTCCAAATTCAACAACAAAATCATGATACAGGTCTATCTTCGAATGAAAAATCTGAATTGGAGGAGTTGCGGCTTATGTGCAAAAACCAGGCTCTTATATGCCAAAGCCAGGCTATTTCTATCAAGACTCTGGAGAACCAAATAGGGCAAATTTCTAATGCCTTATTAAATCGACCACCAGGAACGCTTCCTAGTGATACAGAAGCCAATCCAGGCAAGAGGGAAGTTGAAGAGCAGGTGAACGCCATCACCTTAAGGTCTGGAAAGGTCGCAAGCCCCCAAATTCAGCAAAACGAAGAGCCTGAAAAATCTCCAGATTCAGAAAATGCAGTTTTGGTTGAAGAAGATGTGCAGAAGGAAGTAGAGGTGGAATCAAGGAAGAGTACTCTGGAACACACTCCTCCTGAGGGTAATACAGGGGAGAAACAGATCTATCCTCCACCTCCTTTTCCTAAGAGGCTGCAGAAGAAAAAGCTGGATAAGCATTTTGAGAAGTTTTTGGAGGTGTTCAAGAAACTTCATATCAACATACCTTTCGCTGAAGCTCTTGAAAAGATGCCTAGCTATGTGAGGTTTATGAAAGGTATTCTCTCTCGGAAAGTGAAGCTCGATGACTTAGAGACCGTTGCTCTCACGGAGGAATGCAGTGCTGTGCTGCAACAGAAGTTGCCTCCGAAGCTTAAAATCCTGGAAGCTTCACTATTCCTTGCACCATCGAAAACTTGTCGTTCGACAAATGTTTATGTGAATTAGGAGCTAGCATCAATCTGATGCCCTTATCTATCTTCAAGAAGCTTGGTCTGCCTGATCCGAAACCAATATACATGTCATTACAACTAGCTGACTGTTGCATCGCTTATCCACGAGGTATAGTGGAGAATGTCTTGGTCAAGATGGATAAACTCATCTTTCCTGATGACTTTGTAATTCTTGATTTCGAGGAAGATAAGAAGATTCCCATTATCTTGGGGAGACCATTCTTGGCTACAGGCCGAACTATGATCGATGTACAAAAAGGAGAGCTTTCTTGAAGGTTCACGATCAAAAGGTCACTTTTAATGTGTTCAAGGAAATAAAGTTACCCACAGCTAAAGAGGAGTGCTTTAAAGTAGAGCAACTGCAGGTTTTGAATGCACCTCTGTGGAAGAGGAAGTTGGATATGCTATTCGATTCTCTTGGGTTAGCAGAGTTAAAATTTTCTGAGGAGCGTTTTGAACCATTTATTCAAGAAGCTCCCACACTTGAGCTCAACGGAATGCCAGATCACTTGAGTTATTCATTCTTAGGTGCACCCCCTGACAAGGGGTTTGGATATACTTTTGACGATGTAGAGGGTGGCTGGACGGATCTTCCAGTGCCTACAGAGGGTTCTTCTCATGTGCCATAGTTAGTTGATAGGACTGGTGTTGGTGATGAGCAGTACAGGCGAGTAATTAGGCGTATGGAGGCTATGCACGACATTCACCGTCATTTTGCTGCAAATTTGACACAGGCTTTGGGCACTATTTTCCAAGACACTAGTGGCGAGGTTGATTGGCCACCTGATCCTCCACCCGACGAGGGTGATTCTTCCGACGACTAGGTATGCCTGAAATCCTTATTATTGCCTTCAATGAGGACATTGAAAATTTTAAGTTTGGGGGTGATACTGTAAGGATTAGTTTGTGTGGGTCCATATAGATTCATATAGATTCATGTTGCATGTTTAGTTGTAGTTCATTCATATTTTTGTATGATTGTTCATTTAGGACATATTGGTTTGTTTTAATGTGATTTCATATAGTTGCATTTGCATGCATATTTAGCATGATCCCTTAAGATAAACTATGATATTTGATAAGTTGATGTTGATTTGAGTGTGGTGATGACGAATAGAGGGATGTTTAAGTCCTAATGAATTGATTTGCATGCTAGAAATAGTTGTAATTTCACTAAGTCTTAGAGTATGCTTAAGGGCTAGATTGTTGTCATGGTTTGATGGTTTTCAAGGTTAATCTATTGCTTATGCTTAGAATGCATGATATGCTCTTAATGATAAAAGACATGAAAAGATAAAAATTGGAGATAAAAATTAGAATTCATTGCTAGTTGTGGCTAGGCGTCAAATGGCTATTAGTCGGCTCGTATTGTATGCGAGTAGTCTAGGGTTGAGTAAGATGGAGCGAAACGCACTTGCTCAGAAATTAAAAAAAAAAAGAAAAAGAAAAGAAAAGAAAAAGAGAATATGGTTTCAATGCACAATTGATCACGAGTGGACTCTTTGGTATTCGAGTTATTAAGTTCTTAGGGGACTTTGTGCCTAGTGACCTAAGGCTCTTTTGTGCCTAGTGACCTAAGGCTTTTATAGTCTGGGATTCGCTAACCTAACGCTCGCTAAATGGATACCATTGCATAAATCTTTTGTGGACCTCACTCATTGCACGATCAAATAAACATTTGTTTTATGTGTTGAATAAAAGCATGATTCCGTAATAAACTCCAATAATCTTGAAGTGTTATAAGTCATTTTGTGTCTAGAATATATTCTTCGTATAAGCTTGTGATTACCTTGAGGATAATTAAGTTATGGTGATTGATCTAGTTTCAAAGCATATCTATTCAGCATTCCACACACGCACGTTTCTGGTTTGTGAGTTGGTTTGTGGGATTTATTCGAACTCTGTTTTAAGTCATTGCATTCTTAGAGGTATTGGCTTATTCATTTGGTTATGGTTATTCTGAGGGGATCGATTGCATTATCATTTAGTTGCATTCATGCATTAGGTTTGTTTTATAGATTTGAGTTTGTTTATGCTTGAGGACAAGCATCGATTCAAGTTTGGGGGTGTGATAAGTGGATTTTATATCCACTTGGAATGCTTTATTACAAGCTTAAATTGGTGTTTTGGAATCAAGTTGTTGGTATTTTGATGTGTTTTTGTGTTATTGCATTTCAGGTATCAGTTAAATGAAGAAAGGAGCTTTTAAAGGAAATATGATAAAAATTTATCAGATTTCGAAGCCAAGGCCATTGTCAAGTTGTAGAGAATCTCGTTAGCTTCGTGTGGGCAGTTGAATCGCCTAATTCGGACGAGTAGAACTCAAGTTATGGCCAAAACAAGATTCATCAGAATTTTTTCCAGAAGCTGTCTGAGCGCCCGCCAAGAGAGCTGAGCGCCCACTCAAGACGCGGCTGGTCGCTGATTTCGCTGAAAAAGCCTTTTTTGAGTGGAATTTGACGATTTTAAGGGTCCAGGTCCACTAGGGGCGTATATATACTTAAAAAAAGGTTTTCATCATCCGAAAAGATTGCGATACCAAGGAGAAGACCTAAAAGCACATAACAACTCCGAAAAAGAAGATCTTATTTTCAACTTGTGATTCTTTGAATTAGTTGTAACTTTGGATGCTCGTTTTCGTTCTTGTTGAACCTAGATCTCGTTTATTCGTACTTTAATTATTATTCAGTTTATTAAGACCTTGTTTTATACCATGCTTTCATTGGAACCCATGGTGACGATAAGTTCAATCATGGGCTAATCGTTATCATGGGATTCTAGCGGATTTACTTATGGATTTCAATAGTTAATTGTTTTGATATCTTGGTGTGTGGTGATTGATATCCTAGTATTGGTTATGCTTATTCGTCTTATGTGCATAGCTAACATATAAGATAGCGAGTTAATCTCTATTGAAGCGACAGGGAATATAGAGGTTTAGAACTTGCCATGCTAACATAGGTTCATGTATTGTATGCATGATTCGTAGGTAACTCTAACCGTTTTACTTGCCCTATGTAAACAAGATAGATAACTTGTGCTTAAACCGTTATGTTGTCAAATTCTATAGACATATAGGGTCTCAATATAATTGGTGCCTATTCAGCTTCTATCTCTTTTGTGGATGTCTGGTAGAATGGTACTCGTGCAACGAAAGTTGGCGTTTATCAGTTTCGTGTTATCTGATTAGTGTCATCACCATCACATGCTAAGGTTAATAACAATGACTTTGAATGAAGTATTTAATGAAGTTAGGATCCCATGTTTGTCATATATAGTAATTCAACCTCAATTCTCTTAGTTAATGTTAATTAGTATAATCTTTTAGTTTAATAAAAACCCAATTTTTTATTTGTCTTAGCATTGAGCGATAACCATACATTGTTGCATAGGTGCATAAATTAAACTTAACCTAAACCAGTCTATGTGGGAACGAATCTGATTTATATCTTATACTACTTGCGAACGCGTATACTTGTGTGAATATTAGCGTGTGTTTTTCACCCTGACAGGGAGTAGGGTCACGCTTAGGGGCAATAACATCATCAACAGGGTCAACCTCCCCCATAGGCTCCACACAATAGGCAAGGTGTTATTAACTTAGAGTCGAAATTCCCTTGAGGGTAAAACTGTCAAGACTACCCATGTTGCCTGACGACGAACTCGACTTGAGCTCTAATTGATTATTTATTATCCTTATGTCTACGTGTTTTACATCCTATCATTTCCAAAATTTGATAACCTAAGGCTCATATACCATTTCTGTGGGTCCCCAAAATCTGGGGTCAGGGATCTAGGAGGCCATGCCAACTTCAATGCTATATAACACTTATCTCGTATCACAATATATAAATACTCACACCTTTATGACCCCACACTTATCATACACACACACACACTTATAGGTTATTGTCTTGGAAACGAACCATTCATTACTAGAGAAAATCAATCTACAAAGTGATAATTATTACAATACCAAAAGTGATTAAGCCTTACCGCGGAAATAACCTTTAAGTAAGGTTAGTCTGTCGGCCAAATATTCGTTTCTTATTTATTATCTTACATAAGTCATACTTGTAAATAAGCCGGACTAAAAATAACTGAAAACCAATCCGTCCTATCCGACCTACCTGAGGTACAACACCAAACATTCTACGGAACAGCTGGTCGTTTCCTACTCGTTTCCTGGCTGTGAGTTTCATGATAGGCATCTTAATTCACTGTTGTGTTGTGTCAATTTAACAAAACAAGTGTGAGCTATAATGCCCAGCATAATAATGTACAGTATGAAATGACTGTATGATAACCGAAGTATAATTCCATATACGATAAATATATTTATTTAAAATAGTTTTCCTCAGTGATTCACACCTTCTTTCGAAAACAATTCTTTGATTGACATATTAGTCTACTAATACCTTAATGGTAAACCCAACACCTAGGCTTGGGTTACGGTATTGCATCACAATTCCAATTGGAAAAATTTAGGACATTCACTGGAGCCACCGCATACGATGATCAGTCGTACTACGGAAATAGTAACCTTTTCTACTAGTAGAAGGACGATTCCCTTTTGTTATCGGTTATCACCCTGGCCGCATTCGGGCTTTTTCTGTGTCCATCCCCCTCAGGTACACACTTCGTGTCTATCCCTCTCAAGACACGGTTTTGCGTCCATCCCTATTAGGTACGCATACTCCATATGTTCATTAGTATATAAGATACCTTCTCATGTGTTAGTAAATTGGTAGTCTCCCCAGTCCACGAAGTACTGGAGTCTACCCCTCCTTGTCCTTGTAAGAACCCCATCATATATCTGGAACTTATATTGTTCCCCAAGCATATTGCTTGTTGATAGGTACACTTTGATTTGAATGCATATATATGGACTTCCAAGATTTTCTAGAGGAAGTACTAAGGATGTGAGTTGACCATTGTCAACAGATAATTAAATATGGGGGAGTTTCTTTTGAAACTGTATTCAAAATATTTAAAATAAGTCGAGATAATATTCTCCGACGATCTGAAATTATTCGAATAATTTTCCGAAAATCAGAAAGTATTTTAAATCAGGTTTTATGATTTTTCAATCATATATAAATCATGTATAAATTTTTAATAATTAAATAATTATTATTAAATAATTAAACCTCGAATAATTATATATTTTAAAAGAATATTTGAAATAATATTCCTCATCTAGTTTATGTTGAAATAGTTTGAATAATCCTTAAATAATTAATCGAGTTCAAAATAAATAATCATTTGAGAATAGTTCTCCTATATTAAATAAAATAAATGAAATAATATTCATTATTCGAGTAATTAACATAGTTGAGGGAATACGATATTTGGAAATCATTTTAATAAAGTTCGAAATATTTAATGTTTCATAAGTGGACGTCAAGTCCCTTGAAATAAAATAACTGCGGATTTTAATCCTCCAAAACATCACCGGAATGATTCCCGGGTTTTCATTTTAAGACTCCGACCGACTTTCGGTTTTATAATTATGCATCACGCTCATGGCGGCGATAAACATTCTACGACATATACATATCGTACAACATAGCTACAATATGCGAAAACTCTATTACTTGGTATCATGGCAAGCATGGCATTTATGCAAATGATAATAAAACAATACTTTCACAACAAAACAGTATATGGAGTTGGGTTCGTAAACTTTCCTGGGTATTTCGAGGTGGAGGATGCTCTAGTGTCCGCTCGGAAATCTATAACTATAAATATAAATCGTTTCGTTAGTTCCTGTCCTAATTTACTGTGAATCGTACTCATATGCTACTTATTATTCATCTTCTCAACTTATATTACCCTTATTATTTCTTTAAGTACTTATATATGTCACGGTCGCTTCTTTTTTGAAGTATCTTATGTCCGTTTTCATTTTCAATGTCGGCTCCGCTTATGAATTCTAACGGTTTTCTAATCGCGCGATCTTGGTTCCGATATTTTTATAAATTTCAAAATCATTATTTTCACTTGAAATTTTTATAGAAGTTAAGAAACTCTATTTAATACTCTCTGTAAATATTTCATGATTTATGAATATTTTTAAGTCGATCATTCCTATTTCCAAAATTTGTAATTCGTAGCAGTTTTTGTCGCGTAAATCACTTTTAGTAAAATGGTCATAACTTTTGATCCGTAAATCGGAATCAAGCGATTCAAGCACCTAAACGATCCTTATAACATTTTTCTATCATAATAAATTGTTATTTTTCAAGAAACTACAGTTTATATCTTCGGGACTTTCTGCAGAAACTTAATATTGTGTTTTGTTCATTTTAGCGAGATTACGATTACGATCCGAGTTTTGTTTACGCCTTAAATCTCTATACGACCACCAAAAATCATCAAATCATCATCACCACACTAACTCCTCTCAATAACATCATGTTCTTGAGGCAACAATCATCAACCTTAAATCTAATTAACTAAACATCAAGATTACAACAAATCAACCACCAAAACTAAGTTTACATCTATGTTCCAAAAGATTCTTGAACTTAAATCTTAAATAAAGATGGGTCAAAGATTTACACCTTTCTTGAAAGCTTGAGATGTGTTCTTGATGATGGTGAAGTCTTGGGAGTGCTTGGTAGGGTTTTTGGAACCTAAATCAAACATTAAAATCAAGAAACCAAAGAAAAGTTACTATTCATACTATTCATTATCCTCTTTCTTGAATTTTTTTTCACCCATCAAACCTTGATAAAATGAGCTTAAAAATTTATCTTACCTTAGTTTAGGATGTATGAAGCTTAGGAATTAATGAAGTATTTTTTGTAAGTGTAGGTGCCCTAGAGGCAATACATAATTCTTTTAAATCTTTATGTCAGTTGATCATTCAATAAATGTATTTATTATGACCTTAATTACTGCAATATTTTGTTAGCATAATAAATGTCCTTAAAATCATGATACACATTGTATAGTTTAAGTACTTGACTTGAACTTGAGATTATATAATATATTATATTCTTAAAGGTCCCTAGTCGAGTATTATTATATAGGACAATAATAATACATAGATAGAATAGTATGTTGTTTGACAAGATAAACACATCTCATTGGTTATAAGTATGGGGATACTAAAATCAATACATAGGTACATGTGAGAGTACATGGTACTGGAAGACCCACAATGAGATTCTTCATGTTTAATAAAGTAATAAGAAAGACTCACAATGATAATGGTGTAACGATCCTTTGACTTGAAATCATTATATTTCTATACGAGGATTAATATACTTTGACTACATTAAAAATTACTTTTGATCGGGTGATTGTAAAAGTGGGCATCGGGTATATCATGAGTCGTATAAGAAATATGAATGATAGATAAAGGATTTAACCCTCCTAAAATTAGGAGAGATATTATTGGCCTCTTGATTGAGTGAGATTATAAAAAGCATAACCATGCTCAAATAATGATTTGTCTTGATAGTCTACTCATGGATCAAGTAAACCCGGATTAAATGTTGAAGATGATGACTAAATATATGCCTCGAGTTTAATCTATAATATGTATGGTTAAAGGGATTATATTACACGAAAAACATTAATCACGAAAGGTTTTATCTAATCACGATTTAATTATTGTTTAATTGGGTAACAATGATGTATTACTAGATACCGCTCATTGTTTATAATTTTATTAGAGAATAAAATTATTGCCAATTAAATAATAGCCTATAGGGTCACACAAATAGAGCACTTAATGGAATAGTTAATTTAAATTAAAAATAGATAATGATAGGTTAAAGAGGCTTGTACATTTTTAGAAAACCCTAGTAGCAAAGAGAGGCAGAGGCAATTTAGATCGTCAAGAAGGAGGCTAGTACATCCATTCTGCAGTCAAGTTCGTGAGACGTTCTTGGAGGTGCTCGTGTGGATACCATAGAGGTGTTTCTCCGAGAGGTAGACATAAAGCGTGATAGCTAGGATCTCTGTTGAGTTCGTGAAAGTCAAGCTCTTGAAAGGTATGATTTGTTATCTCCATAATCTGCCCACAATTATACATGGATCCTGTTCTTGGGTTTTGAAATTTTGTTTTATTTACGTTTATCCGCTGTGTTTTATGCCTCGGAACCCAACATTTTTGCCATGACTAGAAGAGAGGTTTTTGAATTTGATTTCCTTCCCCTTTTTGAAGAAGCCAAATCAAGAAGAAGAAAATGGGGAGAGAAAATTTGTGTTGTGTTTCTTGAATGCTTCTTGCATAAGATTTGTATTTTATTTATATATCTTCTAGTGTATATCCTAGAACTAGAGTATGTTGGCATATCTTTGAACAAATCTTGCTAGCTTCCTAGGTTACAAGCTAATCTACTTGGTTTAAGGTTTTAGCTTCACTATTTCTAGCTTTAGGTTATCATTCCTATATAGCTAGGTTACTATTTGATCATTTAATCATGGTTAGTTTCTTACCATGGTTAATTAGTTTAGTTAGTTTGGTTCGATACATTTATTTATTCGTTCACACGTTTGCTCAGTCGCTTAATCATTTTCGTGATGATTTCTCGTAAACGGTTCACGGTATAAATCCTTTCGTATACATACTTTATGTTTTAAAGTATCGTTCTTGGATATAAATCCATAGGGTTTTAATTTCGTAATTATATTGTGAGTCTCGTAATCCTTGATGGTTCGTAAATACGGTTATTTTTTCAAAGTTCGTTTTCTTTGAAAACTAATAGCGTTTATATACACTCATTTGGTACGTATAATCATGTTATCAACTCCGAAACTCAATTTCTCATGCACAATATAGTGTGGGCTAAAAAAATTCCCCGTATGTCAGGGTTATTATTCATTAAGCATTTTTACAAAGTCTTAAGAATTCGAGTTATTACATGAGGTATTATAAACAAGTATAGTATATGGCTAACACTAGACCGTCGCCTTAGTCTCTTACGCAACCATCCAATCTTAAAACCTTTTACTGAAAGGGAACATAATAATCGATATCCTTATAAATTTTATTTTCCCCCATTCACTTAAGCAGCAATACTCGCAACAAAACCATTTATTACAAAGTATAAAACATTTATAAATATGATATTTGGATAAGTAAAAACACTTAACTATTCTGAACTTAGAATAGTAGAGAGTACTTGCATGATAAACATTTAACTCAGCGATATGTAAAACATTTATATATTCTGAAATGAGAATAAAAAAACAATATTTGCATAATCATAAACAGTTGGATATGTAAAATATTGAACTATTCCAGAATTAGAATAACATAGAAAACTTGCCTTTGGTTTTTAATAGTTAGTCACACTCGCAGCAACACCATTATCTCAATCTGTCATCTCATGAATTCAATGTCATTCTATTTCAACAATTTACTGATGTGCTGCTCCTACATTGCTAGAAGCCGGATATCCAATACCATTCAATTTCATTTTTTCCAATTTTTGGTCCCGATCCACTCGAACGATCCGCATCTATAATTAAAAGATACAACTTTAATCGTCTAACGATAATTACTCGACGAAATGCGCATCAAAACCCTATCGTCTAGCCATTTGATAGCCCACACATAACTAAAACAGTGAAATATAAGAACCTTGACCCACTTACACATGTATTTCACATAGGATTTACACATATGATCCACATATCACATAATTCATATAAAACATGATTCGGTTCATTAAAATATTTGACTCGGTATGTTTAAAACGGAAATCGAGTCGAAATACAACTTTTTGATAATTACGAGACTCAGAACTGACTTGCAAATCAAGCGATCTTTCGAAACATAAAGGATTTGGGTTTCGAAAGTCTTTAATGAAAACAGAATATTTTTTTGAGTCTAGATGTGTTCGTTTCGTATTAAATGGATCAACGGTCTATTTATTATGAATAAAATAAGAATAAATCAATTAATAATAATATAAATTGATTTTTATTGACCTAAATATAATTTTAAAAGCTCAAAATAATTTTTAGGAGTTATTTGGATTAATTATAAATAAATAAAATTTATTTAACTATTTATAAATAAAATTAATTGATTAAATGAATTAATCAATTAATTAAATCTATAAATAATCAATTAAAAATATTATAAATAAGTAAATCAAATTCAATTTTTGAAAATAATAAAAGAAAATAAAATTTTGGAATTAAAAAAATTCAGTTAATTATTAAATAATTAACCAAAATAATTTTAAAAATTAAAGTGATTTTTAGAAATTAAAAACTGAATTTTAAATTAATTTATAAAAAGGAAAATGGTAGAAACAGGATTTGGGGATTTTTGGATTGAAACCGGGTTTCAGGAAACGGGTCAACGGGTCGATAAACGGGTCACCATGAACATATGAACACGCCGGATTATTGGCAGAATCCGGCGACGTTCGTTGATTCCGACGACGTCGTTCCAGCCCCACCACACAATCACACGGCCAGATCTTTGCTTTGATTCTGTTCTACATTAAATCCCTAGTCTCTATATCATCCTGTTATCGACCGCGAGTAAAGCAACCCGTATTCTGGCCAAAATCGCCATGGATTCCGGCGACCTTCGCTCCCAGTTCCGGTGAAACTAGACTATACTCATTCCTTAACGAAATCAAATCTTTTATATATCAAAACACATCCATGAACGCGCATAATCTAAACATACAATCATTATCAACAACCACAACTTCAATGATTCGTAAAAAAATCAAAATAAAAAACATAAAACTTAAAAACTCGATTAAGCAAACTAGAAATAGAACGAGCATTAAAAATCATATGAATTGATTCTACAGAACATGGTGAAGCTATTAAAATCATCACAAATTAAAAACCCCAAATTCGATCAAGAACACTAAAAATTGAATTTGAAAATTACCAACCCTCGAATGATTTTGATGATGAAATCAGGTAGAACAGATTGAGGGCTTCAATTTGACTACAAACATGATAGGTTTTGCTTCTCAGATCATTTCAAAATCAGTGTTTGATCTTCACAAGCTCCGGAATAAATATTAGAGGATTTTCTGATTTTCTGAAAATAAAATAAATAAATAAAAACTAATTTTTAGATAATTATTAAAATAAATGGAAAATCCAGCTATTTATATTTTTGGAAAAATAAATACCCTAGAATCAATTAAGGGTGTTTTTATTCCTTAATTAAAATAAATATGCCCAAAAATAATAATTATGGGGAATAATTTTTAATTGAATAGATATAAAATTTATGTTAAAATTCCCCAAAAATTATGAATAATCCAAAAATGCAAAAATAATGGATATGTGAAATATGTATGATTTTATAAAAATAAAAATACGAAAATTGTTGTGACGCCCTCAATCTCGGGGTTAGGAAATGAGGACTCACACACCTCTAATCCAGTAATTAAATAAGAATAAACCCCGATTATCTACTAACAGGATAAACAGGATAAAGTATGAGACAAGATTACAACTACCAATCATAAAATATAAGTTACAAACCCAAAATATTATTAAATAAACAATATCAATTCCGGCTGGGAACCGACAGATAAACCATTGTATCTTTAAACATTTCCTTCTAGGCGCGAGCTCACTCTTAATTACCACTACCTGCTCTGGCAACCGGAAGCCCTCAACACAGTAGGGACCACCAGGTACGCTCTTACGAGCAGTGCGCCTAAGCCTGGCCATCTTCTTGCTTAACTGCCATGGTTAGATTAAAACAAAACAAATGAGTATAAAACTCAGCAAGTAACTATATAGCAGTTCTACAATATCAATTCACAATATGCATTACCAAACTCAGGACATTCTACTTTATTTGATCTAGGTGGCAGATTTCCAGCTTTTGGGTTAAGGAAAGGTTTTGAAGGATAATGTGGGGCTTTCAAGGAACAAGACTCAAAGCAGGACGAAAGCCGACATTCATCACAAATCATTAAAGGATCAGAATAGATCTTTCGATAGAGGAAAGCAACAGTATTTCAATATATGGAATCAATCATATGATCAACAAATTCAAGAATCAGGGTTCTCGAGCTTTAAGCTTCACAATAACATAATCAACTCTTTTCAAAGTAATATAAACCATTTTCATTTTCAAGAATCAATTTACTGAACAGAAAGTTTCAGTTCCCTTTTTAAATAATCATTTAGAACCCTTGATTGGATCACTTTATCTTTCCATTTCATTATATACGGGTGATCAGCCCGTACTGACCTCCATTCCGGTCTTTAAGGTACCAATCGGCATAATTTCAGCCTTAAGTTGGTCTAGCCCCGCTAGCCTCTTACCACGACTGGACTAGTCCCACTAGCCTCTTACGTCCCAATCCAATCCATCAGGAATTCATTTGGAAAACCTTGAGTTGGAAAAACAAATAGGTTTTCTAAAATTCATTTTATCATTACCAAGAATTTTGAAATCATTCGGACTTTTTCAAGTCGAAACTCATTCTTAATTCAGATTATAAGGAAACAAAGTTCAGGGAGTGATTCAAAGATAAACAAGGAACAATTTATAAGGATTCTGTATCAAGGATAACAAGGCACTTAAGTTAAAAGGATCAACATCTGTTTAGGGATCAATATGGTGATAGGGAAAACAAGGTATCATTAAACAGGGTTGACAAGGATAATCATAGGGTTTAATATAATCCATGGCTTAATAGATAACTTGAACAGAAAGGATAGATTATCAAAGGGTTGAATCATTAAGCTTATCAATAACAGTTTATCAAGAACAAAGGCATGGTTTCAATATCAGGGTTTCATAATTAAACAGTTCAATACTCTACATGGTATGACCAACATTCTTTTATAACCATTTACAAAAGTAATCAGAGTTACTTTCCTGAATTTGCTTTCCTGAAGGTTGAACTGCCACCTAGTATATCCTTTCCTTTCCTAGCCTAAATTCCCTCACGCTCCGAATTAGGGCTGAGCAAAACCGAACCGAAACCAAAAAATCGAACCGAACCGTGCTAATTCGGTTCGGTTCGGTCCTAATTTTTTCAGAAATTCGGTCTATTCGGTCCGGACCGAATAGACCGAAATAAAATCCGGTTCGGTTCGGTTCTCTTAACAAATATTTCGGTCCGGACCGAATAAACCGAATAGACCAAATAATAAAGGCTATATTTTCATATTATATACATTTTACATATATCTTACAAATTATAATCATAATTTTTAATTTTTAATTATATTCATAGACTATTAGAACTCTACATAGCACAATACTTTAATTATATTTTAAATTTTATAATTTATGATTTAATTTTTAATGCAATTTTCTTTTTGAAAAAAATTTCGGTCTATTCGGTCCAAAACCGGACCGAACCGAATTATTTCGGTTCGGTTCTGTCCGGTTTATAATATAACTTCGGTCCGGTTTGGTCCAAGAAAAAATGACTATTCGATTTTTCGGTCTATTCGGTTCGGTCCGGTTTTGGACCGAACCGGCCGAATGCTCAGCCCTACTCTGAATCTACAATCAAAACCAAAACCTTAATTAGTTACTCAACTCTCGTTCCCGGAATGATCACTCGATTATACTCTTAACTCAAATGTACGAGTATAGCTTATAGATATAAGTACATAGCACATCATATACTATATTATTAACCTTTTAACCTTTATATATATATATATATTCGACAATCGACTTATAAACATCCATATCTCGACTCGAAATCAAATCGTACTCTATATTGGTACACATAGCTCCTTATACTTGAAATTCTTATACAAATAAACAAACGACAAAACTTAAAATGACAACCATAGTTATCACAGATCAATCATTCCCCTTTCTCTTATACTTTAATTCGAACCAACATAGCAAATTAGGCAAAAATCTCACATACAATCCTTAACTAATCTCCATTATCGATTCAAGCACTTAAATTAGAATTTGACCTTTTAAGTACTATAAACCATTCGGCCTTTCTATAAACACCTTCCAAATTCAAGCAAATTTTCATACCAAATCCACATAACATATAATCAATCAAACCTTCACTTAATCCAACTTAATATTTCCAATTAAAACAACCATATCATTCGAATTTTCAAGAACAACGACATGCATTTCAATTTTTGATCTCATACATAGCATGCAAGCATCTTTCAAATCAAATCATAATTTTTAAACTTAAACTTCAACAACTCATTCCTACCAAGTATTTATCAACTTAACTAAAAAAAATATCAAAACCCTTTTTTTTATTTCAAACCAACCAAGCATGCAAGCACAAAATAGTCGATTAAATACTAGAGCTCAATATTTAGCATCATTGCTCACCACCGGTTCACCGGAGGTCATCACCGGTGGCGGTGGCATCTCAGTGGTGCCCCCATTCGGGGGTTTCCAACCATCAACCACCAATTTTCTCAATTAATACAGACATGCAAACACATATCTTGATTCTAAATCATTTAAGAACAAAAACCCTTTTTATTTCAATGAAAACCGAATTCAAAACCACCAAATCCAACTTTGGTTTTTTTCAAAAACTTGAAGATAGTGACATGCATGTATGTATATAGGTAGATATCATAAAGTCTCACACAATCATGGTTCTTTAACCGAAAAAGAGCAAAGAACAAGTGAGAGATCGAAGGAGAGAGAGAGAGAGAGAGAGAGAGAGAGAGAGAGAAATCCCGAGAGGATTGAAGAAAATGAGAGAAAAGAAAGAGAAGAGAGAAGCACGGGTGAAAAAGAAAAAAAAGAGAGGGTGGGTGTGATTATATACTACCAAGGGAGGGGTAGTATGGTAATTGGGTTATCTTGTTTCTGATTTGCTTTTTATTCTTGAAAGAAAACAATTTTGATCTGCAAATATCTCTCTCGGAAAAGATGAATTTGATACGAATGATAATTTTAAAACGTAAATCTCGAAATTAGCTTTTTAACCATTACTCATAATGGATTTTTGAGCGGACGGTTGATTTTATATGAATTTCACAAGTTCGCTTTAATAATAACATTTTCCACATAAAAATCAATTTAAAATGCAAGGACCACCAAATAAATCCACTCATCATTTTTAAAAAGTCTCTAGGACCACTATGAAGATAACAGAACAAATCCCATGTTTTTATCTTACTCGGATGATTTTATAAAAATGCGCGAAGATTAAATAAATCCTTAAATAATTCTCTTAATTCCATAAAAATGTCACAGAGCACATAGTCATGCACACAGTCAATCAATCACACATATACAATCACATAACGACTCAGGTCTGATCATAGAATTTATCCCTCTATAATCTTTTATCCTTTTTACGCGTACCGGGTCACGTTCAGCCTTACGGCCCGACGCTCAGCATTTCGATTACGCTTCTCATTATCATTATCAATCGACACGTCACTTAGGACGAAATACTTTATTTAAACATTCATTTCATTCAATCACACATAATTCACATTTTATATTATTTAACTCCTTATTAGGACAGGTTCCGTTCTACCTGACGGCCCGACACCACAGCTTAACTTCTAAGCTGACTCTTTAAATTGGAACGTTTTTATCTACGCTCCTATATTCTAATATACAGAAAAGACAATTAATCAGCATTTAGTCACATAATTATAATCACATCACATAACACATACTTTATTGACTTAATTACGTCGCAAAATTCTCAGTCGTCACAATCTACCCTCCTTAAAAGGATTCTGTCCCCAGAATCTAATCTAAGCAAATAGATGGGGATACTTTTCTTTCATTTCGCTTTCTAATTCCCAAGTCGATTCTTCGACTAATGGATTTCTCCATAACATTCTAACTAGAGGTACAACTTTATTTCTAAGCGTCCTCTCTTTTCGATCCAAAATTCGAACTGGCTATTCCACATAGGACAAATCTGGTTGGATTTCCACTGGCTCCAACTCGATCACATGGCTCGCATCAGCATTATACTTCTTCTGAAGAGATACATGAAATACATTATGCAGATGTTGCATTTGCGGAGGTAGCGCCAATTCATATGCCACTTTCCCAACTCGACGCAATACTTCAAATGGTCCAATATACCTAGGACTCAACTTTTCTTTCTTTCCGAATCGGGTTAAACCTTTCCAAGGTGATATCTTTAACAAGACTTTGTCTCCAGATTCAAATTGCACATCTTTACGTTCTTGATTTGCGTACTTTGCCTGTCGATCTTGAGATGCAATCAATCTCTTTTGAATCATTTCGACCTTTTCCTTCGTTTGTTGAACTAGCTCTGGGCCAATTAGCTTGCGTTCACCAACTTCGTCCTAATAAGTAGGGGACCTACACTTTCTTCCATACAACGCTTTATAAGGCGGCATGCCAATACTCGCGTGATAACTATTGTTGTAGAAAAACTCAATTAAGGGCAAATGATCGTCCCAATTTCCTTTGAAATCTATTGCACAGGTTCGCAACATATCTTTAATCGTCTGAATTGTCCTTTTACTTTGTCCGTCTTTCTGCGGATGATACGCCGTACTCATTTTTAACTTAGTTCCAAAATGATCATGAAATTGTCGCCAAAATCTTGAATTACCTTGGGTCTCTATCAGATACGATAGATACAGGAACTCCATGGCGCATCACAATCTCATCCAAATACAATTTGACCAACTTTTCCAACGAAAACCTTTCATTTATCGACAAGAAATGTGCTGACTTTGTCAACCGATCGATTACCACCCAAATCGCATCATGATTTGACTTGGTTTTAGGTAGTCCTACCACGAAATCCATCGCTATATGCTCCCATTTCCATTCGGGTATGTCCAGTGGCTGAAGCAATCCGCTTGACCTTTGATGTTTCGCTTTGACTCTTTGGCACGTGTAACATTTACTTATCCATTCCGCAATTTCCTTTTTCATGTTTGGCCACCAATAACTTTCTTTTAAATCCTGATACATCTTCGTACTTCCAGGGTGAATTGAAAATCTCGAGTTATGCGCTTCTTGCAAAATCTCATGCTTTAGTTCCACGACATTAGGTATCCAAATAAGTGAGTTAACACGGTATATCCCTTTTCCATCCTTTTGAGCTTTAATTTCTTCTCCCGTCAACTTATCCTTTTCACGATTCATCACTTGCTCTTGACAGCATCGAATCTTTTCCAAAATCTCGGGTTGAAACAACATTGCATATATAGCTTCACCTCCATATTCTGGAGTCTGCACCTCTATTTCCATCTTTTCAAAGTCCTTGATCAATACTTCTGATGAAGTTAACATATTCAACCTTTATTTTCGACTTAAAGCATCAGCTACCACATTTGCCTTTCCAGGATGATAGTTTATCGCACAATCATAATCTTTGATAAATTCCAACCACCTTCTTTGTCGCATATTCAATTCTTTCTGAGTAAAGATATACTTTAAACTTTTATGATCCGTATAAATCTCACACATTTCCCTGTACAAATAATGCCTCCAAATCTTAAGGGCAAACACAATTGCTGCCAATTCCAAATCATGCGTTGGATACTTTTGCTCGTGCGGCTTGAGTTGCCTTGACGCGTATGCTATTACCTTCCCGTGTTGCATTAATACGCATCCAAGTCCTTTATATGAAGCATCACTGAATATCACAAATTCCCCTTTGTCATCTGGTAATACCAACGCTGGGGTGGTTCCCAACCTCTTCTTTAACTCTTGAAAACTTTCCTCGCACTTTTCTGTCCAAAAGAACTTCTCGTTCTTTCTCGTCAACTTTGTCAATGGAACGACAATCTTAGAGAAATCTTGCACAAATCTCCTGTAATATCCGGCTAATCCCAGAAAACTTCTGACTTCTGTAGGAGTCTTGGGTCTTTCCCAATTCATTACAGCTTCTATCTTGGCTGGGTCTACTTTGATTCCTTCTTTATTAACTATATGACCAAGAAATTGTACTTCCTTTAGCCAAAATTCACACTTTGAAAACTTAGCATACAGCTTCTCTTTTCGCAGAATTTCCAAGGAAATCCTCAAATGCTCCTTATGATCTTCTTCCGTCTTGGAGTAAATCAGTATATCGTCGATAAACACAATAACAAACTTATCCAAATACTGCTTGAATACTCTGTTCATATGATCCATAAATGCAGCTGGTGCATTCGTCAAGCCAAATGCCATTACCAAAAACTCATAATGTCCGTATCTCGTTCGGAATGTTGTCTTGGGTATATCTTCCACTTTGATCTTTAATAGATGATACCCAGATCTTAAATCAATCTTGGAGAAACACGAAGCTCCTTTTAACTGGTCAAACAAGTCATCCATCCGCGGTAGAGGGTACTTATTTTTTATCGTCAACTTATTCAGTTCGCGGTAATCTATGCACAACCTCATACTTCCATCCTTTTTCTTTACAAATAACACCGGTGTGCCCCACGGGGATACACTCGGTCGGATCACTCATTTGTCCAACAATTCTTGCAACTGAGCTGCCAATTCCTTCATCTCGACCGGTGCCATGTGATAGGGAGCTTTTGACACTGGTTCCGTACCAGGAGCCAAATCAATCGTAAACTCGATCTCTCTGTCTGGAGGTAGTCCAGACAATTCATCGGGAAACACGTCTGGAAAATCTCTTACTACCGGAATATCCTCGATCTTCACAGATTCTTTCTCCACGTCCACGACATGAGCCAAATAAACTTCGCATCCTTGACGTATTAATCTTCTTGCCTTATTAGCCGTTAGAAATTTCTTCTCTTGCCTCTTTCCTTTAAATATCACTTCTTCACCATCCTTGGTTTTTAACTTCACCTTTTTACTTTTACATTCTATTTGCGCTTCATGGTTTGACAACCAATCCATTCCTAGTATGACCTCAAATTCTCCTAACTTAAAAGGAATTAAGTCAGCAGAAAAGTGCCGACCTTCTATAGTCACATCACATTCAGGACAAATCTTGCTAGTAATAACTTTCTCTTGATTTGCTACCTCTATAATCAAATTAGGTTCTAGAGGGTACGCAACACAATTTAACTTATCAAGAATACTTTCAGAGATAAAAGATCTAGTTGCTCCAGAATCCATCAAAACTTTTACTTCTACTGAATTAATAAAAAGCATACCTGCTACCACGTCCACATCTTGCACCGCATCTTTCATCGTCATGTTAAAGGTCCTAGCTCTGGGTTGAGCTGATGGTGCTGGGAGAGACGGCGGTTTAGCAATTCTAAGAGCATTAGCCTTCTGAACAGGCTCCTTGCAATTCCTGGCCATATGGCCCACTTTACCACACTTGAAACAAGCCAAATCAGGCTTCCTCGCTCCACTTGGGCATTCTGAAGAGTAATGCCCCTTCTAGTTGCACTTAAAACACGTTATATCCAGCTTATTACACCTTCCCGGGTGTCTCTTTCCACAATTCCTGCATTCTTGAATCTGGGGTTTGCTATCCTTCCCCGGTTGTCCAGTTTTCTGGAAGCGGTTCTTCTGAGCTCCGTTGCCGGGTTTAAACTTCTGGAACTTTTGGTGCTGACCTCCACCACTCTTTCCAAATCTTCCTCTAAACTTTGAGCTTCCTTGCTCTTGCTCAGAGCTTTCAAACTTCCTTTTTCTACCTTCGTTTTCTCTTTTTGCAGCTTCTCGCTCACCTTCCACTATCATTGCTTTTTGAACCAAAGCAGCATAATTCTTGATCTCCAACATTTCTATTTGACTCCTAATCCAGGGCTTAAGTCCCTGTTGGAACCTCTTAGCCTTCTTCGCCTCTGTATTCACATACTCAGGTACGAATCTAGACAATTCCGAAAACTTCACTTCATATTCCGCTACTGACATATCCTCCTGTCTAAGATCCAGAAATTTCATTTCCAACTGGTCTTGCATATAGCTTGGCAAATACTTCTCCATAAACATCTCAGTGAACTTCTCCCAAGATAAGTTTTTACCTTTCAACAACGCCTTTGAAGACTCCCACCAGAAACTTGCTTCATCTTTCAGGTAATAACTTGCATACTGAGCTTTCTTATCATCCTTAACTTCTGCTAACTCAAAACAATTTTCCATTTCTCTCAACCAAGACTGAGCTTTAATCGGGTCTGGAAAACCTTAGAACTCTGGGGGATGAATAGATTGAAGTGCTTAAAGTTTCCAACTTTAGGGGCCACAGGTTGTTGCAAAAGTTGAGCAAGTCTGCTCATCATGGTGGTTTATGGGCTTACTTCTGGGTCTTGGGTGGGAATTTCTTCATCTTGATGATCTGGTGAGTTGGCCATTTCTTACAAACCTGATTGAGCAATTATTTAGCAATACGATGGCATGGCATATATATATAACAACAGTTTCTATGAAATCTCTTTTGTGGGTTTTAAGTTTTACCCAATTTGCACATGCAATCCTATTACTACATAATTTTCATATCAGTGTTGTTTTATCATGGCACATAATAGGGTTTTATGAGCTTTAAACATGGTTATATGAAAACATAGTTGTATTAAAACATGGTATTGAGAACAGTTTATGAGATATTTAAGGTGCACAATGGAAAGCAAGACAATGGATTTATTTAAACAAAGGGTACATAAAGATAGTTCTGGCTATCACAGGTTCTGAAATAAGGTACAATAATATAGCAGGGTTAAACAGAGGAAAAACTGGAAAATATCCCTCTATCTACCCCTAACTTCCAACAACTACTATTACGATACAGATCTGAAATACAATAAAATAAATGAAAAAGGGAGCCCGGCATCTGACCAAGTATCCCAAAGCCTACTGGCGCTGAAAACAACAATCAACGGGCTCAACCAACAGTCCCGTCTAGTCATCTAGTATCTCTCTCAACACAACCAACATCCAGCGAATGATCTTATGCAGCCTCTGGGCCTCAGCATCAGCATCACTAGTGGATGGTCCCTCATCCAATCTCCTCCTGGAAACCTGCTCCACCATCTGAATCCTAGCTCTCCACTCATTCATCACTATTGAAGTCCTCTGCCTAGAATCTCGAATCAACCTATCCACCAAAGCTCCCAACTCAGGAATGCGGGAGTACACAAAGTCTCGATCATGGGCTAACTTGCCACCAACACTGACAGGTACAGTCTTAGGCATCTCGAACTCTGGCTCAGGGGCAGGGGTCTCTGAATCTGGCCTCAAGGGTGAAATCTGCATAGGGATCTCACTACTCTCAGAAGGGTCCTCCTCTAGTTCTGAACTAACATACACAGGCTCCTCTGGAGAGGGTGGAATGGGGTCCACAGGGGTACCAGTCAAACTAATCTCTGAGTCTGAGTCACTACCACTACTAGGATCCTGAGAGAAAATACAAAACAACAACCAAGAAACAATGTTAGGGTTAAATAGAGCTTCCAGCTAACTCACACCCTAACTCTAGTTTCTCCTTCACCAATAAACACTTTCCTTAGACTATACCTAATAGTCTAACTCAACACTATATTAGTCGAACTCTCTCGCGATATAGATATATTCCCAAAATACCCCTTTTAAATCCTAACTTGTCATAGGGACTAGGTCCTATATCTCTGATACCAACTTGTGACGCCCTCAATCTCGGGGTTAGGAAATGAGGACTCACACACCTCTAATCTAGTAATTAAATAAGCATAAACCCCGATTAACTACTAACAGGATCAACAGGATAAAGTATGAGACAAGATTACAACTACCAATCATAAAATATAACTTACAAACCCAAAATATTATTAAATAAACAATATCGATTCCGGCTGGGAACCGACAGATAACCCATTGTATCTTTAAACATTTTCTTCTAGGCGCGAGCTCACTCTTAATTACCACTACCTGCTCTGGCAACCGGAAGCCCTCAACACGGTAGGGACCACCAGGTACGCTCTTACGAGCAGTGCGCCTAAGCCTGGCCATCTTCTTGCTTAACTGCCATGGTTAGATTAAAATAAAACAAATGAGTATAAAACTCAGCAAGTAACTATATAACAGTTCTACAATATCAATTCACAATATGCTTTACCAAACACAGGGCATTCTACTTTATTTGATCTAGGTGGGAGATTTCCAGCTTTTGGGTCAAGGAAAGGTTTTGAAGGATAATGTGGGGCTTTCAAGGAACAAGACTCAGAGCAGGACGAAAGCCGACATTCGTCATAAATCATTAAAGGATCAGAATATATCTTTCGATAGAGGAAAGCAATAGTATTTCAATATATGGAATCAATCATATGATCAACAAATTCAAGAATCAGGGTTCTCAAGCTTTAAGCTTCGCAATAATATAATCAACTCTTTTCAAAGCAATATAAACCATTTTCATTTTCAAGAATCAATTTACTGAACAGAAAGTTTCAGTTCCCTTTTTAAATAATCATTTAGAACCCTTGATTGGATCACTTTATCTTTCCATTTCATTTTATACGGGTGATCAGCCCGTACCGACCTCCATTCCGGTCTTTAAGGTACCAATCGGCATAATTTCAGCCTTAAGTTGGACTAGCCCCGCTAGCCTCTTACCACGACTGGACTAGTCCCACTAGCCTCTTACGTCCCAATCTAATCCATCAGGAATTCATTTGGAAAACCTTGAGTTGGAAAAATAAAGAGGTTTTCTAAAATTCATTTTATCATTACCAAGAATTTTGAAATCATTCGGACTTTTTCAAGTCGAAACTCATTCTTAATTCAGATTCTAAGGAAACAAAGTTTAGGGAGTAATTCAAAGATAAACAAGGAACAATTCATAAGGATTCTGTATCAAGGATAACAAGGCACTTAAGTTAATAGGATCAACATCTGTTTAGGGATCAATAGGGTTATCGGGAAAACAAGGTATCATTAAACAGGGTTAACAAGGATAATCAGAGGGTTTAATATAATCCATGGCTTAATAGATAACTTCAACAGAAAGGACAGATTATCAAAGGGTTGAATCACTAAGCTTATCAATAACAGTTTATCAAGAACAAAGGCAGGGTATCAATATCAGGGTTTCATAATTAAACAGGTCAATACTCTACATGGTATGAACAACATTCTTTTATAACCATTTACACAAGTAATCATAGTTACTTGCCTGAATTTGTTTTCTTGAAGGTTGAACTACTGCCACCTAGTATATCCTTTCCTTTCCTAGCCTGAATGCCCTCACGCTCCGAATCTACAATCAAAACCAAAACCTTAATCAGTTTCTCAACTCTCGTTCCCAGAACGATCACTCGATTATACTCTTAACTCAAATGTACGAGTATAGCTTATACACATAAGCACATAGCACATCATATAATATATTATTAACCTTTTCTCCTTTATATATATATTCGACAATCGACTTATAAACATCCATATCTCGACTCGAAATCAAATCGTACTCTATATTGGTACACATAGGTCCTTATACTTGAAATTCTTATACAAATAAACAAACGACAAAACTTATAATGACAACCATAGTTATCACAGATCAATCATTCCCCTTTCTCTTATACTTTCATTCGAACCAACATAGCAAATTAGGAAAAAATCTCACATACAATCCTTAACTAATCTCCATGATCGATTCAAGCACTTAAATTAGAATTTGACCTTTTAAGTACTATAAACCATTCGGCCTTTCTATAAACACCTTCCAAATTCAAGCAAATTTTCATACCAAATCCACATAACATATAATCAATCAAACCTTCACTTAATCCAACTTAATATTTCCAATTAAAATAACCATATCATTCGAATTTTCAAGAACAACGACATGCATTTCAAATTTTGATCTCATACATAGCATGCAAGCATCTTTCCATAGTTATAATCCTAAATCCTAATGAATCCAAGCAAGAACAACACACCAATTTACTTCTTCTTTTTTTATCATTAAAATTCAAACCAAGGCAACTTACAATCTCATATTTATGTTTGAATTTATCATTCCTAATACCATTAAACACTCTATTTAACTTATCATTTTCAAACAACCATCAAGCAATCTCTTTTTTTTATCAACTAAAATCAATTCATTCTTGATAAATCAAATCCCTATGCGGCTTTTACTTCACATAAACACATGCATGGTCTATTTTTGCTTTAAATTCATCCAATCATTCAAATCAAATCATAATTTATAAACTTAAACTTCAACAACTAATTCCTACCAAGTATTTATCAACTTAACTAAAAAAAATATCAAAACCCTTTTTTTTTGAATTTCAAACCAACCAAGCATACAAGCACAAAATAGTCGATTAAATACTAGAGCTCAATGTTTAACATCATTGCTCACCACCGGTTCACCGGAGTTCATCACCGGTCGCGGTGGCATCTCGGTGGTGTCCCCATTTGGGGGTTTCCAACCATCAACCACCAATTTTCTCAAGTAATACACACATGCAAACACATATCTTGATTCTAAATCATTTAAGAACAAAAACCCTTTTTGTTTCCATGAAAACCGAATTCAAAACCACCAAATCTAACTTTGGTTTTTCTCAAAAACTTGAAGATAGTGACATGCATGAATGTATATAGGTAGATATCACAAAGTCTCACACAATCATGGTTCTTTAACCGAAAAAGAGCAAAGAACAAGTGAGAGATCGAAGGAGAGTGTATAGAGAGAGAGAGAGAGAGAGAGAGAGAGAGAGAGAGAGAGAGAAATCCCGAGAGGATTGAAGAAAATGAGAGAAAAGAAAAAGAAGAGAGAAGCTCGGGTGAAAAAGAAAGAAAAGAGAGGGTGGGTGTGATTATATACTACCAAGGGAGGGGTAGTATGGTAATTGGGTTATCTTGTTTCTGATTTGCTTTTTATTCTTGAAAGAAAACAATTTTGATCTGCAAATATCTCTCTCGGAAAAGATGAATTTGATACGAATGATAATTTTAAAACGTAAATCTCGAAATTAGCTTTTTAACCATTACTCATAATGGATTTTTGAGCGGACGGCTGATTTTATATGAATTTCGCAAGTTCGCTTTAATGATAACATTTTCTACATAAAAATCAATTTAAAATGCAAGGACCACCAAATAAATTCACTCATCATTTTTAAAAAGTCTCTAGGACCACTATGAAGATAACAGAACAAATCCTATGTTTTTATCTTACTCGGATGATTTTATAAAAATACGCGAAGATTAAATAAATCCTTACATAATTCTCTTAATTCCATAAAAATGTCATAGAGCACATAGTCATGCACACAGTCAATCAATCACACATATACAATCACATAACGACTCAGGTCTGATTATATAATTTATCCCTCTTTAATCTTTTATCCTTTTTACACGTACCGGGTCACGTTCAGCCTGACGGCCCGACGCTCAGCATTTCGATTACGCTTCTCATTATCATTATCAATCGACATCACTTAGGACGAAATACTTTATTTAAACATTCATTTCATTCAATCACACATAATTCACATTTTATATTCTTTAACTCCTTGTTAGGACGGGTTCCGTTCTACCTGACGGCCCGACACCACAACTTAACTTCTAAGCTGACTCTTTAAATTGGAACATTTTTATCTACGCTCCTATATTCTAATATACAGAAATGACAATTAATCAGCATAGTCACATAATTATAATCACATCACATAACACATACTTTATTGACTTAATTACGTCACAAAATTCTCAGTCGTCACAATTGTGGGCTTTGATGTCCCAGTCGAGGCTCACTCCGATCATTTTTAAGAAACTGAAATGTTTTCTAAATTAACTGAAAACCCCGAAAACACATATAATGAATGTAAATGCACATAAAACAAGATAAAACATGTACCTCGGTAAAAACGCAAATAAACATTCGTCTAGATCGCGGGTTCTTTCATATAAATGCATTTTAAACACGTAACGAGTATCCAGAAAATACTTTGGTCCTTACGGGACCACACGTAAATCCACCGCTCGTTAAATCATGGAAATACACATTTTTAAATAAAATTAAACACATAATAATTCATTTAACACGTACCATAATAGCTGTAAAATATTATTTTTAAATATTTTTAAACATCACTCTATACCTAGGTGTACAAGCATAAACTACCAAATATTTCCGACATAGATAAAATATTGAGGCGAGTAAGATATCCACTCGATCCCCAAAATTGGAAAACACACTCAGTTTAAAGATATCGATTAAACGATCAGCTTTTATATAAATATTTGAAATAGTAATAGTATTTAAATACTTTCACAATACTGACAAATATTGATACCAGATTTTAATTATCATATTAATCCAATTAAAGACACGAACCCACATAACAATAATAAAATATCCACCATTTTATTCCTTCTAAATCAGACTAGCACATATACATATTCAAATAATAATAATAATAATAATTGCTGAAAATACAGGATATTACAATCTACCCTCTTATAAGGATTATGTCCTCAGAATCAGCAGAAGAGAGCACTAAGGATCTTCTGGCCAACTTTCCATCTTGCATACGTAACTTTTCTCAACATTTCAAATAACATTGAAATTCCTTACACCACACCATTATCACGGGAGATTCACTTCGCACCATCGTTATTTCCAATAGAATCAATTATTTATTCCCATACCATTTGACCAAATTCTCCATAAAGTCACTTTTACTGATAGGGAGCGAAAGAATAGAGAGAAAGACAAAGAGAAAGAAAAAAAAAGAGAGATAGAGATAAATAGAGAGATAAGTAAAGAAACAGACGGACTTCGTTATACGCCACTGATATTTTAATCGCATTGCAGTCCACTGCCGTTATTGGTCATCCCATCACATAGCCTTACTTTGACTTGACCAAGATAACTCAGCCCAACTTTATTGGCATACCTTCGTATATTTGAGATAATAAAATCAAGAAATTTTAAAGAGAAAAGAATTTCATATCATAACGGGTGTCCCACCACCGTGGTTACCAAAAACCTGAATTTTTGAGAAAGTATTGTTGAAATGAAAGAATTACTAATAGATCAATATGATTAAATGAACTTGGTGTTGCGTGCCCAAATTAAGACACTACTAAAGGTTGTTAACCTTCTTGTAGTCACAACACACACAAGTGATGACATCCCATCCAACTCCTATCACACAAACAGGAATACCTTGTGCCCCCTATAGTTAGGGTTGTTCATCTCAGTCAGAATAAAAGAATATGAAATGAATTCAAAATCAAATGAATAATAAAGGATTTCTAATAAATGACTTATTAGGGCAATCTTCGGATCAAAACTGAAAAGGTTTCAAAGCTAATATTTCTAGAGAAAAATGAAATCCAGAAAACAAGATTATGGAATAAAATGGCTAAGTGGTGTCGTATCACCAATAAATATCCACCATATAAGAAAGGTGGAAATTTCAATATTGCAATTTGGTAGAGCTATCAAAACCTGAAAAGGCTTCATGACAGCCTCTGGCACATTACGTGATTGAAAACGGCTGTTAGGGATTATATCATGTAATATATACCTCTTTTTGGGAGATGTCAAAAGAAGTTTAGAAAGAGAAGGTATTTCCAAGGTCTTAATACTTATCTTCTATTTGAACTCTTCTATTGACTCGTCATCCGATTCTAGACACTTCTTCATGTTCCAAGGATATCGATAATCTTTGTCGTCGTCGAATCGTAGTAGACTCGGAAGATTCCACCAGAGAAGTTTGCAACTGCCATGAGTTTTCTCTAGCTCAACACAACCATCTCAAACGAATGTGCCTATCTTAGCTAACTAGTTGGTACTATATCCAATAGTCCAACAGGAACTTGATATGAGCTCAAGCATCCTTACATAACTATACACACTCTCATTTTTCGTTCACTATAACCTCAGCTCTGATAACAACCTGTAACGCCCCCAAATCTGGGGTCAGGGGATTTGGTCATCACGATGAAACCTTAATAAAAAATATTTTGATAAATCAATAAATGAATGCCAGCAGTTGAAATATAGCATTTGTGACCCCAAACTACACCAAGATCTTTTACAGTATCAGACTTTGCATCAGAACTTACACTAGAAGGAATTAAAGCAACTTTCTTCAAAAAAGGTTTTATTTGATAATAATCATAGTACAAACTATGATATTCCTTACAATTATAAATGGAATACCATAAACTACCACAATGAAAATAAGGATTTTGTGGTTTAAACCTAACAGACTGACTCTTAACTCCTGATTTAGGAGGTAAAGAGTTTATATCCTTATTCTTCCTGCAAAAAGAAGCAAGATGGTTAGAGTTTCCACAGTTATAGCATTTCTTTCTAGGAGCATTAGGAACAGGCTTATAATTATTGCTTTTATTCACACCTTCCTTTCCATTCCTATTTTTCCTTGGTGGCTTGACCTTGTTTACATTCTCAATTTCTTTCAGCTTATACTTAAGCTGCTTCTTTGTCATTAAGCCTATGTTAACTTGAGCTGGTTTATCCTGTTTTAATTTGTCAGAAGTTGACTCTAGCTTAACTTCTGTATCAATATCTTTCATCTTTTTAGAATCAGACTTTACAGTTTTAGCTACAAACTTAACAGGATTTACCTTTGGCTTAGTAGTCTGTTTAATAATAACTGGCTTAATTTGTTCAGTTCCTATTTCACTTTTATCATCTCCATAGCCTAAGCCCTCTTTCCAGTTTCCACTACTTAGTAAATTCTGAGTTGTTCTTCCAGAGTTAGTCCAAGTCCTGATAATCTCTTTTTCCTTTTCTAACTCATTATTTAGAGATTGATTCAATTTTAACACTTCATCTCTAACATAAAAAGCATCATCTCTTTCTTTCTGAGTTTGATGGAACATAACTAACTCCTTTTCTAAATAGTCATTCCTTTTCTTAAAAGCCAGATTTTCAGAAGTTAACCTATCACATGTTAAAGTCTGATCTCTATAGCTAATGAATATGGTTTTAAGATAAGATCCCAACTCAGTAATATCATCAATATGAAAAGCATAAGTTGTTTGAGGTAAACTCAGCAGCATCAGAACTGCTATCAGCATTTGCCATCAAGGCATAGTTCACCTCATCTTCAGAATCTGAAGTGTCTGCCCAACTTTTCTTCTTTGTGACAAGTGCCTTGCCTTTGTCACCTTTTCCTTTCTTGCAATCAGGAGATATGTGGCTTTTCTCACCACAATTGTAGCATTTAACATTTGAGTAATCTACTCTGTCAGACTTTCCTGCTTTGCCTTCAGATTTTCTGAATCCCTTCTTATCAGAACTTCCACTTTTCTTGGAAAACTTCTTTCCCCTTCTGAATTTCCTGTAGGCTATCTTTGTGATACCCTTCACCATTAGAGCACACAATCTCATCATCTCTTCATCAACATCCATCTCAGATAGACTTTCTTTTTCTGAATCCTCATCATTATCAGAACTTGATGAATCTGAATCAGACTTTGTGATGAGAGCCTTTCCTTTGCCTTTCTTTGAGACAACCACTTTGGGGGATTCCTCCTCAGCCTTAAGAGCAATTGTCCTTGACTTTTTCCCATGTCTCTTGCTTCTTTGAACTATCTCAAGTTCATGAGTTTTGAGCATACCATAAATTTCATCAAGAGTAGTTTCATCAAGAGTATAGTTATCTCTTATAGTAGTTGCCTTCAAATCCCAACTTTCTAAAAGAGATAAAAGGAATTTAAGATTAGGATCTTCAAGATCATATTCCTTATCCACCAGTGACAAAACATTCAAGAGTTTGACAAATCTGTCATATAAACCAGTTAATGACTCATCAGGTTTTGAGTCAAAGTGCTCATACTCTTGAGTGAGTATAGTCCTCATGTTCTTCTTAATTGCATCAGTTCCCTGGCATCTTGTTTCCAAGGTATCCCATATCTCCTTTGCAGTCTTGCAGTTAATTACCTTGTTTGACATGACATTATCAATGGCACTATGCAACAAATGCCTTACCTTTGCATCCTTGGCAATAGATGAGATCTCTTCAGATGTATACTCACTTTTCTCGTTTGGTACAGTCTTTGCTGGCTGATCTGCAACTACAACAGAGAGCTTGGTTGGATTATGTGGTCCTTCATTAATTCTGACAAGATATTCTGGATCTCTAGCTTCCAGAAACATAGCCATCCTCACTTTCCATATGGGATACTCAGAAGGTCTCAGCATGGGAACCCTAATAGTCTCATATCGACTGTGGATTTGAGTCTTTGGAGTTTCTTCAGTTTTGGTGGGTTTGGTTGGAGTTTGTTCTTCTTCAGACATAATTGTTCTGGATCTTTACTGTATATGTGTTAACAGATTGGCTCTGATACCACTTGTTAGGTTACACACACTGTAGAAGGGGATTGAATACAGTGTATAATACAATCAAATCGAATTAAGAACACAAGTATGTAACAAAGAATAATCTTATCAATAAAACAGTATTGCAATGGAATCGTTCTCTCTCAGTGATGAACAAATATCACAAGAGCTGCTAGAGTTACAATGAATAATATTCTCGATAATGATAACACTTATAGTGTAAACCCTATGTTGTGTTTATATACCACACAGTTTCAAGATAATCTCTAATTGATATCGAATATACTTCTGTATCCTAACATATATCAATTAGTTATCTTTTCCTCCAAGTCTTCTATTCTTCATAGAATTCTTCTCCATGCATATCTCTTCTTATTTTAGTCTTGATCTTCTTTTCCTTCAAAAAAAGTCTTCTTAAGTCCTGATATTATCTTCTGATGAATATCTTCTGATATCTTAAGTTCTGATATCTTAAGTTCTGACTTCAGTATAAGTACTGATTTCTAGTTAAGTCCTGATTTGTCCTGTTAGTCAAGATCTGAAAACTAAACACAAATCATTATTAGACATGACATCACACATATATCTAACAAATAATATTATAACACCCCCTTCTTTAAATAGAAGGAGATATTACTTAAAATCCATAAACCTACAAACAGAGCATTAATATATTTCTAACAAAAATTAAACAGTCTAAAATCTCCAAAATAATATTAAATCTCCAAACTGTCTAAACCAATAACATAAATATAGAAATCTCTAATTAAATAATTATGTCTAGATAATGATCAAGTCCGAAATCATAATCGATAAATGGGGTAACTCCCCATCACACAGTCCCAGATCCCCCTAAGCACCTGCCAGAAAAATAATACGGCATGAGCCAAACGCCCAGTACGAATTTGGAATACAATTTATAAAACAAAAATCAGAAATGATGATTTCAAAATTTATAATAAAACAATATTTTTTTAAAACAAGTATGGCTGAAACAACGAGGGGTTATGATATTTCATACTGAGATCAGAGCAGATACAAATACACACATCATAGGGTACCTAATGCGTGCAACAAAATGGATAATGTGTACGGCATATACAACGTCACCATAAATCAAATCACAAATCAAACTCTGGGTGCACCCACGTATCTAGACCAAATATCAAATGGCCAAAAGCTCATCCCAAGAGCTAACAGACGGATACGCCGTGACCAATCACACTGTCACGGAAGTGTTGTGTCACTGGTGCCGCAGTGACACAGCTGTAGTACCCCTACAGCTGGTTAACTCGATATACCCTATATCTCCAAGGGTTCAAATAAAAATATTCTCGCAAAATTTAAAAATAACCTGAGATAAATAATTCAGATTTTCAAAGCAGAGGGTGTCATAAATATTTTTTTAAAACCGTAAACAGATATCTAAAATTTTCAAAATCAATTTCAAAACAATTTTCGGAAGTTAAAACGGTTAAATAGAATATTAACAGGACGAACATGAAGTAGAACGGAATGAATCAAATAAATATAATGGACTATAAGAGTAGCGCTGAATAAAAAGGAAACACAAATTCGAAACTCAAAATGACAATCTCGTATTCTAACAAAATTCGCAAACGACCTCATCACTAAACTCCAAATTCTAATCTAATTTACAAACCAATAGTTTTTTATTGACTATTCAATTTATATAAACATAATAGTGAATCGTAACCATTTAATAACCAACATTTAATTAATAGATGTACCCCTTATATATTACAATTATTCATTACTAACCCAGGGGCATCTTGCCGCCTCAAATAATGAGATAACTAGTGCTCGTGTGCTTGCCCCTGTATAAACTAAATGTATTGTTAACTTGATTCGAATTATTTATATATCAATTAAATTAGTATAGTTCTCTATAATTAATCTGGATAACAACATTAAACTACTGTATTAAACTAATTATTTTAAATTCATGGCATAAATAAATTAAATACGGAGATTAAGTGAAAACTCAAATTTTAATTACATGAAAAATAAAAATATTAAAGCAAATATACTTACGACTCAACCTATTATCATGCTAATATGGACCGAGAGTATTAGACTATATTTACTCATTTATGCATATTCAATTCAACAATTACACTTAGCATAATATTTTAGCTCACACGGTTTATTAGAAAATCACAAGAACAAGCATCACAATAAACCGGAGTATCGGTTTAGTACTTTGCAAATATCGTACTTCAAAACTCCATGATCTGCTACTTTTTCTTTTGACTCCCGCAAACCTCCTCTCTTAGCCTCTATTAGGGTTCTAAACGATAGGGTTATGCTACTTGTTCCCGATTGTAAATTAGCATGTATATTTATATTTATAATCTACTCTACATATTCTCCTATTATAGAATTAGAACTTAATAATAAATAAATATTGATTATCAATTCTTTTCCTTTTCTTATTTAATAAATGTATTTACTCTCTTATCCAATTTTAGTTCGGACCGGCATAATAATCATAATAAAAATAATAACATTATCTCTTCTTCTTCTTCTTCTTCTTCTTCTTCTACAATAAGCACATGGATCACCTTTAGCAATGGACAACAAGAAATACCACAAATATTTTTAAAAGAACCCACATGGATCGCCATTAGCAGTGGACAACAAGAAATACCACTTCTGACATATATTATTTCAGTCAAATTTTCAAGAATACGTTCAACCCAAATATCACCACATCCAAAACATAACTCATATATATTCAAACAAATACGTACTCAATCCACCACGCAACGACATGCATATACTGTCAATAATTGTAATTAAAACAAATAATCGCAACAACATTGTAATCATACCACAAGTACTCATGCTCACATACACAAATAAATATATCATTTATCCATTGGAAAATAACATAAATATACCATTAGAAATTACAATTATAAAATAAACTCAGCGATTGGTAAAATATTTATCTATTCTGAACTAAAAATAGAAAAGCAATATTTGCATAATCATAAACAGTTAGATATGTAAAATATTGAACTATTACGAAATTAGAATAGCGTAGAAAAATTGCCTTTGGTTTTTAGCAGTTAGTCACACTCGCAGCAACACAATTATCTCAGTCTGTCAACTCATGAATTCAATGTTCTTCTATTTCAACAATTCATTGATGTGCTGCTCCTGCGATAGCTAGAAGCCAGATATCCAATACCATTCAATTTCATTCTTTCCAATGTCTTGTCCCGATCCACATCAATAATTAAAAGATACAACTTTAATCCTCTAACGATAATTACTCGGCGAACTGCGCGTCAAAACCCTATCGTCTAGCCATACGATAGCCCACACATAACTAAAACAGTTAAATACAAGAACCTTGACCCACGTACACACGTATTTACATAGCATTTACACACATAATCCATGTATCACATAATTCATGTAACACATGACCCCGTTCGTCAAAAGGTTCGACTCGGTATGTTTAAAACAAAAATCGAGTTGAAATACGACTTTTTGATAACTACGCGACTCAGAACTGACTTGCAAATCAAGCGACCTTTCGAAACAAAAGGATTTGGGTCTCGAAAGTATTTTTAATAAGAGCGGAATATTTGTCTAAATCTACTCGCGTTCGTTTCGTATTAAACAGATGAACGGTCTATTTATTATAAATAAAATAAGAATAAATCAATTAATAATAATATTAATTGGTTTTTAATTACCTAAATATATTTTTAAAATCTCAAAATAATTTTTAGGAGTTAGTTGGATTAATTATAAATAATTATACTTTATTTAACTATTTATAAATAAAATTAATTAATTAACTGAATTAATCAATTAAATAAATCTATAAATAATTAAGTAAAATAAATTATAAATAATTAAATCAAATTGAATTTTTGAAAATAAAAAAAAGAAAAGAAAATTTTGGAATTAAAACAATTCAGTTAATTATTAACTAATTAACCAAATTAATTTTAGAAATTGAAGTGATTTTTAGAAATTAAAAACTGAATTTTGAATTAAGTTTTAAAAATGAATAAGGCAGAAACATATTCTAGCAACAGGATTTGGGGATTTTTGGATTGAAACCGGGTTTCAGGAAACGGGTGAACGGGTCGATAAATGGGTCGCCAGGAACACATGAACACGCCAGATTATTGGCAGAATCTGGCGACGTCGTTCCAGCCCCACCACACAATCACATGGCCAGGTCTTTGTTTCGATTCTATTCTACATTAAATCCCTAGTCATTATATCATCCTGTTATCGACCGCGAGTTAAAACAACCCGGATTCCGGCCAAAATCGCCATAAAATCCGGCGACCTTCGCTCCTAGTTCCTGCGAAACTCGACTATATTCATTCCTTAACGAAATCGAATCCTTTATATATAAAACACAACCATGAATGCGTACAATGTATACATATAATCATTATTAACAACCAGAGCTTCGATGATTCGTAAGAAAATCAAAAATCAAAAACATAAAAACTCGATTCAGCAAACTAGCAATAGAACGAAGATAAAAAAATCATATGAATCGATTCTATAGAACATGGTGAAGCTATTAAAATCATAAAAACCATCCAAAAACATCACAAATTAAAAACCCAAATTCGATCAAGAACACTATAAATTAAATTTGAAGATTACAAAGCCTTGGATGATTTTGATGATGAAATCAGGTAGAACAAATTGAGAGCTTCGATTTGACTACAAATATGATAGGTTTTGCTTCTCGGATTATTCCAAAATCAGTGTTTGATCTTCACAAGCTCAAGAACAAATATTAGAGGATTTTATAATTTTCTGAAAAGAAAATAAATAAATAGAAATCGATTTTAGATAATTATGAAAATAAATGGAAAATCCAGCTATATATATTTTTGAAAAAAAATAAATACCCTAAAATCAATTAAGGGTGTTTTTATCCCTTAATTCAACTAATTAGGCCCAAAAATAATAATTATGGGAAATAATTTTTAATTGAATAAATATAAAATTTATGTCAAAATTTCCCAAATATTAGGAATAATCCAAAATGCAAAAATAATGGATATTTGAAATATGTAAAATTTTATAAAAATAAAAATACGAATTTTGTGGGCTTTGAAATCCTGGTCGGGCCCCGGTCCGATCGTTTTTAAGAAACCGAAACGTTATCTAAATTAACATAAAACCCCGAAAACACATATAATGCATGCAAACGCACATAAAATAAGATAAAACAAGTACCTTGGTAATAATGCAAATAAATGTTCGTACAGATCGCGGGTTCCTTTATATAAATGCATTTTAAACACGTAACGAGTATCGAAATGTACTATGGTCCTTACAGGACCACACATAAATCCACCGCTCGTTAAATCATGGCAATACACATTTTTAAATAATATTAAACACATAATAATTCATTTAACACGTACCATAATAGCTGTAAAATATTATTTTTAAATGTTTTTAAACTTCACCCTATACCCAAGTGAACACAGATAAACTACCAAATAGTTCTGACACAGATAAATTATTGAGGCGAGTAAGATATCCACTCGATCCCCAAAATTGGAAAACAAACTCCGTTTTACCGATATCGATTAAACGATCGGCTTTCAGATAAAATTTTGAAATAGTAATAATATTTAAATGCTTTCACAATATTAAAGGATCTTAAACAATTATTCGTAACCTCTACATGAAGTTACAATAATTACTACTAACATCTTATACCTATCTGAATACTCTGGTCCACCCGAGACAAAGCTGCAAGGGATTCTCCCCACGATTTCAAGTGACTAAGTCCCACACCGGCATACTAGTAATTTGTTGTTTTCTGATATTTAAAATAAAGCAAGAGTGAACAATGATGCTCAGCCATAATGTACAAAACCGTTGGAAAATAACTGTTAAGATAATACTTCGTCGTATAATAAGATGATTTAAAAACTTGGTGGAATACACCTTTTTCTCTTTAAATCAAATCAGATATTTTATATATATATCAAAATATCTTTGCAATGCTCTCGATAGTATTATGTACTCAGGAGAATTAATCTCTTGGTGTTATACACCTCTTTTCAAAATAATGTTTTTGTTTGACTTTTAGTCTGCAAATACCTTAATGGTAAATCCAGCACCTAGGCCTGGGTTACGGTATTGCATCTCAATTCCAATTGGAAGAATAGGACATTCACCGGAGACCCCGAGATATGATGATCAGTCGTATAACAGTAAATATTTATTATTCTCTACTAGTAGAAGGACGACTCCCATACATCCAGTTATCACCATTTCCGTATTCGGGCATATTATGTGTGGCCCATACATCCAGGCTTTCCACATACTTCACATGTTTACATGTGGCGCACTAGTAGTCGCTCCAGTACACAAAGTACTAGAGTCTACCCCTCCTTGTCCTTTTAAAGAATCTTATTATAAAAATGGAACTTGAATTATATCAAAGTTCCTCAAGAATTTTTCTTGTTGATAGACACAACTCATCACATATATCTATGTATGTACTTTCGAGAATTTTTGGAGAAAGTACTAAGATATTGTGATTTGACCGTTGTCAACAAATAAATAAATAAGGGGAAGTTTCTTTTGACACTATAGTCAAAATATTTAAAATACGTCGACATAATATTCTTCGACGATCCGAAAGTATTAGTATGATTTTGTGAAACTCAGAAAATATTTTAAAATATGTTTTATGATTTTAATTGATATTTAATGATTAAATAATAATTATTAAATAATTAAACCTCAAATAGTTCTATTTTTAAAAGAATATTTGAAATAATATTCCTCAACTAATTTATGTTTAATATTCCTCAACTAATTTACATTTAAGAATTTAACTTGATTTATAAAATATTAAATAATTAAATTTAAAATAAAATAAAATAATCATTGGAGAATAATTTTCTTGTTTAAATGAATATTTGTAATAATATTCATTTTTTGAGTAATTAAATAAAGTTGAGAGAATACGATATTTGGAAATCATTTTAAATAAATTCGAGGTAATTTAACATTTCACAAGGGGACATCGAATCCCTTGGAATAAAATAATTATGAACTTTACTTGTCCAAAACATCTCCAGAGTACTTCTGGGTTTTTAAATAATATAGACCCGGCCGACTCTCGGTCTATAATATATACGCCACGCTGCTTGCTAGCGTTAATATTATTTAAATATAAATACCTCTGGAATACTTTCGGGGTTTTATAAACTTACACCGACCGACTCTCGGTCTAAATATATTATTTTAAATCCGGTATTTTTACCATACCAAAATGATCATTTCTTATGATTCAATATATACAACTTGTAAAACATCGTAAAGCATTCATCATGCATATATTTCAATATTTAAAAGCAGTCAAAACACAAGAGTTCTTAAAAGGTAGAGTTTGAAAACTTTCCTGGAGTCCAAGATACGTTTCCGACTTCCACTCGTTCTGGGTTTTCTAATGAACAAATATCATAATCTTAATATGTATTCCTAATCCCATCACGAAAAAGCTGTCGTAAAGTTTCGTTGTTCCGACTTATATTTCTAATAAGTACAATACTTCATAATTTTCAATATTCGACTGACTCGAAATAAGTATCAATCTTTGATCGAAACGGACGGTCAACATGGTCTTCTAGAGTTGACTTTAACGAATGTTACTAAAACGTGACTCGCACTCTAACATTTTTAATAAATCTAAAAATTAATATTTTAATACCAAACTACATCGAGGAGCTTCTTGAGTGCTTGTAATATTTATCATAAAAATTTTATTTTCATAAAATAAATTTAAATAGGTGAAAAGCTTTTTAAAAGTTCGGTCAACTATGGAGTTTTACTATTCATACCGCTTTTACTAAAATATTGATTTCTCTCAAACCGTTAACTCAATTGATGCACCGTTTTCGTGTACGCGATATAGAAAAAAATTAGAACAGAATAATGGAAAATGTTTTTCTGGTAACAAGGTTAAAAATTCTGAAGTTGAAGTTTAATTGCAGTAGGTGTTCTTGGTGATCACTCCTTGTGTGACCTCAGCTCCGATATTTTTATAAAATCAAAAAATTAACATCTTTAGCTGAAATTTCAAAAAGGGCTTCCTCATTATATAAGTAAGCTACTAATAAAGTTTAATGATTTTAAACAATGTTTAAAGGCCTCAATTATACCCTCAAAGTCAGAACTAGGTAGCATTTAGTTTTCTCGACTATGTTCACTAAATTGAACTTTTCTCCTAATCTGTAAATCGTCTCGGCATGATATGGTTACAAACTAGAAAATAATAAATTTAAATCCATGTCTAGTGGTGTATAAAAATATTAAATTTCCAGTTTGTATTTATTACTTAAATCAGTCCTAAATATAAATGGACATTATGATGGCTATACACATAACGATTTCCAGTTTTAACTACGTTAATTTCATTGGAAACAACTCAAACACCAATTCCTTCATAATTCTTGCAAGGTCAGTCCCTAAAATATATTAAATCATCACCAACATCAATCCATAACAATCAACCATCAAAACCTAACTTTTTACAATCCAACCCCAATGAATCAACATGTACTTAAACATAACTCAAACTCAATCTTGTAACTCATGTAAATCAAAGGGTGGATGATGTTTATAACTTACTTGAAGATTTTTAATACTTAATAAAGTCCTAATATCCTTGATGAAGCCTTGGTCTAGCTTTAGGAGCCTTAAGCTTCCATGAAAACTCAAGAAAACAAGTTAGTGATTTTCGAAGTTACTATTCACCCTCAACTTCAAACATTTTTATAAAATTGAAAACTTCATGGATGGGCTTAAAATTTGGTACGTAACTTAATCATGATATGGAGGATATTTGGTTAAAATTTGATGATTTATTAATGAGTAGAACATGAGATTTGAAATTTTCTCTCCTTGGTGTTCTTCAAAATCAGCATTGCGTTCTTGAAGAGAGAGAGAGAGAGAGTTGATTGGCTTGGATTCCTTTGGAAGTATTAGGTGATATTTTTGATATATATTATGTATGTATATTTAATAATTCAATATGCATCAATTTTATAAGGCTAAGCCTAGGCTAGTACATGGATTTGTTAAACTTTTAATGGTGAAGAATAAGAATCCTTGTTTTAAGGAACCATGTTTCTAACTTGGTTCTAATTGATCAACCAATTTGGTTTCTCCTTGTACCAATTTGGTTGGAATTCTTTTTCATGGGATTTGTATGCCCTTAGTTCGTTTATTCATTCACTTACGGATTCACTTGGTCGCTTATTCGTTTTCATGGTAAATCTTCGTAAGCTATTCGCGGGGTAAATCCTTTCTTATAAATCCTTTATGCTTTGAAACCTTGTACTTGGATTTTAATTTGTAGAATTCTAAAATTTTAATCATAATGTGATTCTCGTATTCCTCGATAGTCCGTAAGATAAGTTCGTTTTACAAAGTTCGTTTTCTCCGAAAATGAATGGATTTTACATATACTCATTTGGTATGTATAATCACAATATCAACTTGAAATCTTAAATTAAAAACTCGTATATGGTGTGGTCGTAAAAGTTTTCTATTAATCCGCAAGGTTACTATTCATAAAAGTCTTTTACCGATGTAAAATTTGGGTTTTTATATTCTTCCCCCTTTAAAAGGATTCCTTTCCGGAATTAGTTTAGAAACAGGTAGGGATACACTTCTCACATGACAACCTCGAGTTCTCACGTTGACTTTGCAGTATTTGATTTCTTCATAAAATTTCCACTCGTCCGTCAAATATATTTCAAAGTACTCATTCTTTCAGACTTATGATCTCTACATATTTCTCCACATACGCTAAGTCTGGATGCAAGTTTATTAGCTCATTTTCAATCATATGTCTGGAATTGATGGTTAAATTTCCTAACATCGATTCTTGGTACTTGTTATAAACTTGGCGACTATTCGACGATGGTGCTAATTTATAAACCAACTTTTTTAGTCCTTTACAGATTTCAACCGGTCCAATAAACCTTGGGTTCAACATTTCTTTCCCTTTTGAATCTCATCACTCCCTCTCCGTGAGGCACTTTCAACAATACTTGGTATGTTATTTCGTACTCTCTGTCCTTATAGTTCCGGTCCGTATATCGCTATTATTCATCATGGGCTACCACTAGCCAGGTTCTAATATGTTCTATGAATTTCTTTGGTCTGTTGACTCAACAATGGTCCAAGTATCATCCACTTACCAACTTCTTCCCAACCTAAGGGAGAACGATTCTTTTATCTGTACAAAGCTTTGTAGCTATTCCAATGCCCGCATGATAACTTGTTATAATCGGTGATTCAATTAGCGTCAACTCGTCACTTCATCTTCCTTAAAAATCTATAATATGGACTAGTAGCGCATCTTCTATTGTTTGGAATGGTCCTTCAACTTATTTGTTCCCCTCCATCACTCTTACTAGCGGTAGAGTTTCGTTCCTTAACGTTTGCTCATTTTGGCGCATCATCTCTGTCTATTATTTTATGTAAAAAGTTCTTGTTACATTTTTACATGCTCTTCTCCTGTTACACGCTTAGTGCCAAATTTAACATTTCTTCCTTTAGTAATATAAGGCACATCGTGGTCCTGTTGCCATCCTTGAATAAAGCACCATTTCATACGCAATTGATTGATATATTTTAGAATCGTGAAACGCTCAGCTTCCGCTATCGGTCAGACTTCTGTAATCATTCCCCCGTATAATATTTATAGTACTACGATACCTTCTGGGTCGTATTTATTTTTCTCGCTAGCACCTTAGGCTTATTCACGTTTGTTGGGAACTGCTATCAGTGGCCTTTAAAGGGTGTGTACAATTATTCTTTACCTTCTGTCAGCTCTAATAATGACATCCTTCATTCGTCCACGTTTCCTTCGTAAGGGATATCAGCGGCAATTTTCCGTATGCTCGCGTCGTAAATATATCTACACGAATTTTATATCAACGATAGGCGATTCTCCTAACCGTTTCAAATAAAAGGCAAGCCACTAAACGTATCTTCAATGGTCTAGATAATTCTCATGCCTTCTTGTCAATTTGAGAACTCTAAGTCGTGCTTATGTTCGTTTATTTTTTATATATAAAATAATTTGGGAAAATAATTCAGTTGTGAAATTAAATCATGGGTTATTTCGTGGCACTATTGCCACGGGGTCTTTCTTTCACCAATTATTTCTTCCGTTTTTATTACAATTCGTCGGGTGGACATCTATCGTTTGCATAATACGATAAGCGGTCTTATTTAACCTGTTGTGAATATGTTATGTACTTGATAATCACTTAAACAAAATGTCTAAGTAGATTTTACTTAGTGAAATAATATAGCACTCGACGGATAAGAGTTTTAGTCTCGACGGATAACTCATTATAGTCCCGACGGATGATTAACTTATTATCCATCGAGTGAGTAGCTTATGTAATAATAAGTTTGTAGCACAGTGATGTATGCACCTTTGTATAGAATCTGTAGTAGCATATAAGTCATGTTGACTTTAACTAGATATGCAGAATAGGTTGATTAACTGTACATAAGCAATGTCTTGTAATTCTGTATAAGTGAAATGAAGTCAAGTGCCAAAATAGCTACCGACGGATTATTAACAAAGCTTCGACGGATGATCAAATGACTATCAACGGATGTTTAATATAGCAGTCGATGGATGATCAAATAAGTCATCGACGGATGATCTGAAAGTCGACGGATGATCATATCAAGATTTAAACATCAGTTGAACAGTGAAAGCTGACACACAGCCGTCGAGTTGGATACAAACACACTGTGGAAGCCCATTAACTGGGTAATAGAGGACGAAAAGCAGCAAAGATCAAGACTGTTAGATTTTATATTTGTTTAGTTCTTTTGACTTTATAATCTTGGTAATATATAAACCAAGAGAGTAGCAAATAGAAAAATAACTGAGATAGCTGAGAAACATAAAAACAGAGAAATCTTTGTAAGCACAATCTTTAGCATTTCCTGTATTCTCAGCAGTTCTATTTTGTAAGCAGCTGTGAGCATTTCTGCACACAGAGTCCTCTCGATATATTATATATATCTCTAATGGAATTCTTTAAATGCACCAGAAAGTTTTTAAAGACTCTTGTTTTTAATTACTTATGTTTTGTTTCATTCAAGTTTACATTCCGCATTGTGCTAATCAAAACAAATATATTCATAATCGAGTTGAACATTTTTATTTCAAGAAAAAGGTTCAAGAATTCCATTCAACCCCCCTTCTGTAATTCTTACTATATTTTTAAGGGACTAACAATTGGTATCAGAGCAAGCTCTTAATCTACAAAGAGTTTAAAGATCAAAAAAATTCAGCAAGATGAACAAGAAAGATGTTGGAGTCAAGATTCCTTTTCTTGATAAAGATAATTACCATCATTGGAAGGTAAAGATGCATCTTCATATGCTTTCTCAAGATGAGGCCTATGTGGACTGCATAGAAAGAGGCTCTCATGTTCCAATGAGAGCTGCAACAGGAAATGAACCATCTGTTCCAAAGCCAAGGCATGAATGGTCCGATCCTGATATTGAACAAGTCAGGAAAGATAAAAAGGCCATGCACATTCTGTTCAATGGTGTTGATGCAGACATGTTTGATAACATTATCAACTGCAAGACTGCCAAGGAAGTTTGGGACACAATACAGATAATCTGTGATGGTACTGAGCAAGTAAGAGAAAATACAATGCAGCTCCTGATTCAGCAATATGAGCATTTTCACAATAAAGAAAGTGAGTCACTCACTGACATTTTAGTAGATTCCAAAAGCTACTAAATGCTCTTAAATTGCATGGAAGAGTCTATCAGACTAAAGACTCCAATCTGAAATTTCTCAGATCTCTTCCAAAGGAATGGAAACCAATGACAGTCTCATTGAGAAACTCACAAGATTATAAGGAGTTTACTTTGGAGAGACTGTATGGCATTCTGAAGACCTATGAGCTTGAAATAGAGCATGATGAAAGAATGGAGAGAGGAAAGAAGAAAGGAGGATCCATTGCACTAGTTGCTGATCTGGAAAAGGAGAAGGAAGTGAAGATGGAAGCTGTGGAATCAACTTCAAAGGCCTATGAAAGTAAGGGTAAAGGGCTAGCTGCAGAAAATGAAGATTCATTGAGCCAAGATGACATGGAGGACATTAATGAGCACCTAGCATTCCTTTCAAGAAGATTTTTCAAGCTCAAGTTCAAGAAGAACTTTGGAGCTTCCAAGCCAAATAGAAACATGGTGGATAAATCAAAATTCAAGTGTTTCAAATGTGGCTTGGCAGGGAATTTTGCAAATGAGTGTAAAAAGTCAGATTCCAGCAAGAAAAGATTTGAGTCTGTAGATTACAAGCAAAAATACTTTGATCTACTCAAACAAAAGGAAAGGGCTTTTATCACACAAGAGAATGACTGGGCAGCTGATGGCTTGGATGAAGATGAAGATGTCAGCTCTGTCAATATAGCCCTTATGGCCAAGTCTGATGAAACAGAGACAAGTTCCTCAAGCAATCAGGTAATCATTACAAACCTTGCACACTTATCTAAAGCTGAGTGTAATGATGCAATAAATGACATGTCTACAGAATTGTATCATTTGCGTGTTACACTTAAGTCCCTCACTAAAGAAAATGCTAAAATCAAAGAAAACAACTTGTTTTTGAGTGAGAGGAATAATGTGCTTGAGTCTCAGTTTGTTGAGTTTGAGAAACTAAAAATTGAGTGTAGAATTACCAAGGAGGAATTAACTGAGTCCTTGACAAAGGAAGAAATTTTAAAGAAGCAGCTCGATCGTGAACAAGAGGTGATTAAAGCATGGAAAACATCCAGAGATGTTCATGCTCAAATCACCAAGGTTCAAGGAATTGAGTCTTTTTGTGATGAAGCCTGGAAAAAGAATAAGGAGAAACTAGAACCTATTTTGGTAGATGGGTTGCTGACAGATGTAGACTCGACGGATGATGAGGACTATCCGTCGGATAACAAAAAGTTCTATCCGTCGAATGATAAAAATCCTCATCCGTCAGCTGTAAGCAAACCCATTAGCAAAGCCAAATTAACCAAGCTAAATGATAAGTATGGGTCTGTTTCCAAGAACTTTGTTTCAGGAGAGTCAAGTCAAGCCAAGAAAGGGAAGAAGGCTAATGTTGGTCACCTGACTGTCAAACAGTTAAGTGACAGACTTGAGAAGATAGAGGTAAAAACAGAGACTAAAAGGAAAAACAATAGGAATGGTAAAGTAGGGATTAACAAACACAATAACTACACACCTGACAAATATGCTCCTAGAAAAATCTGTGTCAAGTGTGGTAGTGTAAATCATTTGTCTGTTAATTGCAAATCTGCCATGCCTACTCCCATGTCTGTTCAGCCTCAATTCTCTAACATGAATGCCACGCCTCTCATGCCTGTTAATGCTATGCCTACACAGAACATGAATGCACAGTTTGGTAATATGCCATTTGCACCTAATTCATATTATGCTGCATACAATATGCCTCAAATGCCGTTTAGCATGCCTTACTGGAATAACATGTTTGCACCAAGCATGCCATTTCCTGTTAGCCATAACATGCATGATAATTCTGTTGCATCTAGTGGTTTCAAAGGCCCAACCCAAATGACTAAGGAAGAATATGAAATTCCTAAGTCAAATGAGTTAAGACCTAAGAAACAGAAGAAGAAAGCTAACAAGGCAGGACCCAAGGAAACTTGGGTACCAAAATCAACTTGATTTGATTTTGATGTGTGCAGGGAAATAGAAGGAATCTTTGGTACTTGGATAGTGGTTGTTCAAGACACATGACTGGTGATTCTACCCTGCTCACAGAGTTTGAAGAGAGAGCTGGCCCAAGTATCACTTTTGGAGATGACAGCAAAGGTTATACTGTGGGATATGGCTTGATTTCAAAGGACAATGTCATCATTGAAGAGGTTGCCTTAGTGGATGGTCTCAAACACAATCTGTTGAGTATCAGCCAGCTTTGTGACAAAGGCAACTCAGTAACCTTCAACAAAGAAACCTGTGTTGTGATTAATAATCAAAACAACAAAGTGGTTCTCACTGGTGTGAGAAGAGGAAATGTGTACCTAGCTGACTTCAACTCAACTAAAGCAGAATCTGTAACTTGTCTTCTTAGTAAAGCAAGTCAAGATGAAAGTTGGCTATGGCACAAGAAGCTATCCCATTTGAACTTCAAGACCATGAATGAGCTGGTAAAGAAAGAGCTAGTTAGAGGCATTCCTCTGGTGGAGTTTACAAATGATGGACTGTGTGATGCCTGCCAAAAAGGGAAGCAGGTTAAAGCATCATTCAGGAAGAAACTTGATTCAGCAATTGAAGAGCCTCTGCAACTGCTTCACATGGATTTGTTTGGACCAGTCAATGTATTGTCAATTTCAAAGAAAAGATTTTGCCTAGTAATTGTAGATGATTTCTCAAAGTTCTCTTGGACCTATTTCCTAAAGTCCAAAGATGAGGCTAGTGAAATCGTCATCAATCACATAAGGCAAGTTAACAATCATCCTGATTTTAAAGTTAGAAGAATCAGGAGTGACAATGGAACTGAGTTCAAGAACTATTTCATGAGAGTATTTTGTGAGGAAAATGGGATCTTGCATGAGTTTTCAGCAGCAAGGACTCCACAACAGAATGGAGTAGTGGAAAGGAAGAATAGATCTCTTATTGAAGCTGCAAGGACAATGCTTGAAGAATCAAAATTACTTCTGGGCTGAAGTTGTAAACACTGCATGCTACACTCTAAACATCTCTCTGATTAATCAAGCAAGATGCATGACACCTTATCAATTGTTCAAGAACAAGAAGCCAACTCTAAACTTTCTTCATGTCTTTGGCTGTAAATGCTATATTCTGAGAAATCAAACTGATCAAAATGGGAAGTTTGATGCTAAAGCAGATGAAGGAATTTTTGTTGGATATGCTGTTGGTAAAGCATATAGAGTCTACAATCTAAGAACCAACATTGTTGTTGAATCTATACATGTTGTGTTTGATGATAAAAAGATTGAAGGACTAAAAGATGGAGATTACCATGAAAGCCTCAAATTCGACAATGTTGAGATGGTCAGTGATGAAAGTGATGATGAGAGTGATCAAGAAACAGTGTCTAAGGATAATGCAGACAAATCTACCACAAATGAAGCACAAAACTCAACATCCGTCGAGTTACATAATGCTTCATCCGTCGGAAGGCAATCTGTATTATCCGTCGGAAGACAACCTGCCTCATCCGTCGGTACTCAAAATTCACCATCCGTCGGGTTATCAAAAGGAGCAGGAAGTCAAGGCAGATCACCCATAGAAAGTACCCCTATCTCAAATCAAAGATCCACAAACTCAGCGGGAGTTTCTAGCAATCAAAACTCAATCACACATCAAGACAACATTGAGGTCTCTTCATCTAGGGCTAATCTACCTCAACCAAGAAAATGGACAAAAGATCACCCCTTTGAACTGATTATTGGTGATGTTTCTTCCAGAGTTCAAACCAGGAGAGCAACTCAAGAAGAATGTCTATACAGCAGCTTCCTGTCTAAGGAAGAACCAAAGAAGGTAGAAGAAGCCTTGTTAGATCCTGATTGGATTTTAGCTATGCAGGAGGAGCTAAACCAATTTGAAAGGAATAAAGTATGGAAGCTGGTACCCAAGCCTAAAGGAAAGAATCCAATAGACACCAAATGGGTATTCAGAAACAAGATGGATGAAAATGGCATAGTAGTAAGGAACAAAGCAATATTGGTTGCTAAAGGATATTGCCAGCAAGAAGGGATAGATTTTGATGAAACATTTGCTCCTGTTGCAAGACTTGAAGCCATCAGAATCTTCTTAGCCTATGCAGCCCATGCCAATTTCAAGGTCTATCAAATGGATGTCAAAAGTGCCTTTCTGAATGGAGATTTGGAGGAAGAAGTGTATGTAAGTCAACCTCCTGGATTTGAAGATCCAAATTTCCCAGAGTATGTCTATTATCTACTGAAAGCACTTTATGGACTAAAGCAAGCACCTAGAGCCTGGTATGACACTTTATCAAAGTTCCTTTTGGAAAATCACTTTACAAGAGGTACTGTAGATAAAACTTTATTTTTCAAAAATGTTAATGGCTCTAGCATACTTGTTCAAATTTATGTAGATGATATTATATTTGGCTCTACAGATGAGAAACTTTGTAAAAAGTTTGCCAAACTGATGCAAAGTAAGTATGAAATGAGTATGATGGGAGAACTAACTTACTTTCTTGGTTTACAAGTTAAGCAAGTTAGTGATGGAATATTCATTAGTTAAACTAAATATATTTTTGATCTTTTAAAGAAGTTTGATCTAATGGATTGCACATCTGTAAAAACTCCCATGACCACTGCAACTAAGCTTGAACTAAACACTACTGAAAAGTCTGTGGATATTTCAAGTTATAAAGGCATGGTTGGCTCACTTCTGTACTTAACAGCTAGTAGGCCAGATATAATGTTTGCTACATGTTTATGTGCTAGATTTCAGGCTGATCCTAGAGAGTCTCACTTAATAGCTATTAAGAGAATTTTCAGACATCTCAAAGGAACACCAAAACTTGGCATTTGGTATCCTAGAGATTCTGGTTTTGATCTGACTGGTTATTCGAATGCAGACTATGCAGGTTGCAGAATTGACAGAAAAAGTGTAACACCCCCAGATCCGGGGTCGGGGATCCGGGTCGTCACGAGTTCCATTTCCCTTAATAACACCCAATCTTAATAATTACTCAACTACTCTGTACTGTGACCCCACTATAAACACACACACCACACGTTATAGTCTCAGAGATGAACATCCAAAAATAACCACAAGTCATTTTATTCCACAATTATATGCCAATACACCTTAAAAGGTTTTCTGAATAAATTTACATTTCTTTGCCATTATTACAATTCATAAATATACATAAATCTGGTACATCAAAAGTTGAAAGCCTAGCCTATTGGTAGCTCCTACCTCAGCTACAGCGACATCAACGCCTATAGGAAACTGCGGAATGTTTCCTATCCGCTCGCGAATTGGGAGCTTGATCCTGTTCATCTTGTCTATCTGATATTGTGTGATGAAAGAAGAAAGCAAGGGTGAGCAGCAAGCCCACCAAAATAATATGTATAATGATTAACAATATATGAGCCTACTCATAATACTCATGAAAGTCTTGGTCAAAAGAAATGAACCAAGTTTGATATCTTAATGCGATGGAGTCGCAAAATATTCAGTATATATATATATATATACTTTTCAAAATATTGGAAGTCCTCTTACATGCATAATATACACAAAGTCCCAGTGTATAACTGTATAAAAATATCGTTGCAAGGTGATCTCATATATCTAACCTTGTCTCAACGTTTTTCTGAAAATCTTTGTCATGCATAAGATAATCATTTACTAGATATAAGTTTAAAAGATGAAGTTACAAGATACTCCAATATACTTATATCTTTTCCAAATACTACTTGAACTACCACCGTTCAAGTTATAATTAGTTCAAAAGTTCATCACATAGATGAGACTACAAGACCAGATTTGAATAGATTAAATCTTTTAAAATATCATCAAAATAAAATGAAGTTACGAGATACTTCATTTGATGTAAACATCATTTTGAAAACTTGACCCTGCCAACACTCAACAATCGCCCAACCGTAGCCTTTCTATCGAAGTGCTCTGGGTAGTGTTAAAGAAATTATCCAATTGGATGATGAACTCATTAAGGGAGTTTGCCGCGCCAGGAAGACCACTTACGATGATCAGTCGTAGTAGTACAACCCCACCATTTTCTACATGTAGAGGAGAACCTGTCGGATTTACTTGTCAACCGAACACTGAACTCCTAAGGAATGGACCGCCTTAGCGGAACTTCCAGGCCATTTGGGCCAATATAATAAGGCTGGGCCGGCGCTACTCGGCCACTTACGCCACTCCTAGTTCAGATAAAATCCATGACTCTGAAACGTAAAGCTCGTCCCCACTTTCCCCAAGTAGAAACTTGTTGATACGGCTCCACCAAGAAGTCGTATCCATTTGGAAAGGAGAACTCACCGATATTTCCCAGGCGATGCCTGTTAATGGATTAACTTGTTCCAAGAATTTTACTTCCCGAGTGTTGGGTAAGTAATCAATTCATTTACCAAAACTGCAATCTCGTTGCGAATATAAAATACACCACAGAGCCGGATTCCCCAGGTTTTGAGCGAGTATTTAAATCCCCTTAAAAAAAAGGAAGATCTTAAATATAAAAATGAGTTTTGGGATCCGCTCTGACTTTAAAAATCATTTTGAAGACTCGAAAACACTTTATAGAGTGTTTGGAGTAAAGCTGATTTAATGAAGTAAATCAGTCCCCAGAATATTTAGAAAATGACTGAATATTATTATTTAAATAATATTCCCATAAAGAATAATCTTTATAAAAATAATTGAAGTAGAATTATTAAAACTTATACTTGAAACGAGTATTAAATAACCAAAGATATACTTATATGAAAGTATTATCTTTATTTGAATAATCAAAAATAAGTTTGATTATCGACACCTTATTCTTTAATAAAATAAAGAAAATATCTTAGCAAATAATCGGAGTCATAGATCCTCAAATGAATATTCAAATAATATTCATTAAATAATATAAACTGAGTCATAAGCCCTCGAATGAATACTCAAATGATATTCAAATAATAAAATAAACTGAGTCATAAGCCCTCGAATGAATATTCAAATAATAAAATAAAATGAGTCATAAGCCCTCGAATGAATATTCAAATAATAAAATAAAATGAGTCATAAGCCCTCGAATGAATATTCGAAATAATATTCGATTAATAAAATAAAAGGAGTCATAAGTCCTCGGATGAATATTCAAGTAATATTCAATTAAGTAAAATAAAGGTATCGAATAAACCTTATTCGATCAATAGTTTTGAAAACCATATCCATATATATAAATATATATATATAATATACTCGGGAACATCGACTCCCGGTTCAGAAATATATTCACCTTTGGGTCCCCTATACTAAGGGTATACGCAACTACTGCTTATTTCTAGCATAGGTATTATGCAACTATAAGCATTGAAATCAACAGATAGATAACCAGATTACGAAACAGACATGCATATATACCATCTCAGCATGCTCCAATATATCGCAAAAATTGCTAATAACAATCATGCACTTATCACAAGATAATGCATATACATATATTTACATCACAACAACAGTATAACGGGTAGAAAACTTGCCTGAGCGACTGGGGTTACGAATGGCTCGGGACGAGTCTGGTAACCTATAAACAACAAGTAAGTTGGAATTAAACCAAAGTCACTTGTAAATCTATACTTTAACTAACTTAGACTCTAACGCTTGTTTTGCGCTCACTGATTCGCTTAAGTCACTCGGGTACCCTCGGCTCCACCATTTTTAATAATTTAACCTTTACGAGTTTTAAGGCAATTCCTTCGCGAGTGTCTTACTAACTGCCTAGCACACTTACCATAAATGTTTCATACATTAATTAACCCTTTTTGGTCTTTAACCTATGTTTCAAAGTAAGGCGAGGGGAAAAGTTTCGTTCGCGAAACGCCGTTACTTGAAACGGTCGTTTCTCCTAAACCGTGCATCGGAATCGAACGAACTACATATCAAAACGAAGCTCGTAACATGAGCTATCTAAACATGGCAGTGGTCATAATCTAGCAGGGGGTTCTCGGGTCCTAATGTTATGCACAAAAACAGTCCAAAGAAAATCGGACGTTACGATGGCTATGTTTACGCGATTTCCAATATTTTAAACCATTCAAACCCATTCCAAATCAACCTCAAATCCAACATACAACCAACATCCATCCTTATCACATCATAACAACCCCAACCAATTCAATTTAATCATTCATACTTATGCCTAAGCTTAACTTTAATCATACTTAAGTCCTTTTAATCAAAACCACAACATTCACCATTCCATTTCACTACCATTTCAAATCCCAAACTCTAAATCACAACAACAAGCTACAATAGCACCCTACTAATCAAAATCATCTTATAATATATAGGAATCTAGGGTTTGGAGATGGTATACCTTCCTTTGAGTGGTGGGAGGAGCTAGGAAGCCTTAAGAAGCTTTGAGAAGTCTTAAGAATGCTTGGATCTTCAAGAAAAACCAGAAAAACTTCAAGTTAAAAACTTGAAAACACTATTCATAGTCTTCTTCTTTGATTAAATGGAGAAGATGGAGAAGGAATTAATGGCTTAAACTTATGATATAGCCCTAACTAAGCATGAAGATGATTAGGGAATTTACTCACCAATTTAGGAAGCTTGGATCTTGAGTTTTTGAATTCTTGCCCATTTGCAATAGTAAAAAGCCGAGAGCATGATGAACCATGCCTTGGTTTCTTTTTGATTTTGATGAAAATGATTTTGCTTGGCTTGGTTGGCTTGTTTTTGTGTTTGATTTAGTTAATTACCTTGTTGCCCTTGAATTTGTGTGGTTAAAAAGCCACCACACCTCCTTCCTTCCCATGTCATGCTTGTGTCACCTTGCACATGTTATAATGCTCCCACTTGTCCACACCTTGTGGTTTGATGATGTCACAATCCCTGGCGTCTTGTACAAGCTTGTCTCTTGGTCACTTATTTGTTTTACGGTTCGCTTATCTTTCGTTCTCGTTTATCGTTTGAGGGATCATACCCAGGATCTTATTACTTAGGTTCCCTTAACCTTTCTCAATATATTATATTCCTTTTATGATCCTCTCCTATAATCCTTTAATTTAAATCCTTTTTATCCTGTTACCTTATACTCAATTCTCTCCGTATCTTGTGGATTTCCGGGAAAAATCAAAGTGTTCGGATTTGGATTCTGACGATCTTTACATACACTTATATCCCATATAAAGTACTAATAAAATCTCAGAATATCCATATCAGAACCCCTACATAGTGTGGCATTAAAAGTTTTCTCATTCAGCAAAAACACTATTCATAAGGGTTTCAAAATTTCCCAAAAATTGGGGTTATTACAGTCTCCCCTCCTTAAAAGGATTCCGTCCCGGAATCAGATAGAAAATGAATAGGGATACTCTCTTAGCATTGCACTTTCTAACTCTCAAGTAATTTTCCCACATTGTGGTTCTACCACCAAACTCTGCCTAGTTTGATAATCCTTCTCCTAAGCACTTGTTCCTTTTCACTCTATAACCCTTCCTGGTTGCTCCATATAGGTTACGTCTGGTTGCATGTCTATGCGCTCATATGCCCCTATTTATCTGGCATCTGAATTACACTTCCTTAACATTGATAAGTGAAACACGTTACGACTTGCTACACGTTCGGGGGGTAAGGCTAGCTCATATGCTAACCTCCCAATACTTCTTAACATATCCAAGGGTTCGACACCTTGTGGACTTAGCTTTCCTTTCTTTCCGAATCTCATCAATCCTTTCTGAGGGAATACCTATAACAACACTAGGTCCCCTATTTCATACTCTTTATCCTTTCGTGTCAAATCAACATACTTATCATGTCCATCTTGGGCTACTACCAGCCGTCCTCTGATTAGATCTATCATATCCTTGGTCCTTTGGACTACTGCGGGTCCGAGCATCTTGCGCTCTACAACTTCATCCTAACATAAGGGAGATCGACATTATCTTCCCTCAAGGATCTCATAAGGCGACATCTCCATAATGACATATGATCTATTGTCGTAAGATAACTCAATCCGAATTAAGTGATCATTCCAAATTCTTTCAAGTCTATTGCACAGACTCTCATTATAGCTTTTATCATTAGAACTTTTGCTTCTCAATACCCATTCTTTTCCAGTTCGTAATCGCTACTACCTTCTGTTCCTAATATTATACGGGTTATACTTTTGCTCGTTATCGTTCTATAACCTTTTAATAACCACGTCAACCTTAGTATCACGAATGTGTTTCCATTCCGCATACTACCACCACTTTATTAATCCTTTTTCAGTTATTTCTATTTTCCAAAGTTTGATTAATCATATAGAAGTAAAGGAATTTGTTGAGAGATCACTATGATCATGAACACTTGTTATATCGCATAGTTAGTACAGAAGGTGGCCAGCCTTTAATACTTGACAAGCAATTAAACAACATGTGGTATCCTACTAGGCTTCTATCACAAAGATAGATAGTCATTCGGCAATACCTCCCCTTCTGGAAGGGTTGTTCTTCTCAGCTTACATGAAATGAAAAGAAGAGAAAAGAACGAACTGAAGAGAATTGTATATATGAAAAAAATATACTGCCACAAAATATCTGGCTTGGAACCTACCTCTGAACTATAGAGGTTTGTCATAGGAGAACA